>NC_142929.1:57685673-57700673 GCF_046866305.1 Octopus bimaculoides | reverse complement strand
CATTAACATCAGTGATCTTTATATATGAGAATCATTATGAAAACTAGAAAGTCAATATTGGTTCACGATGGTACCTACAGAGTGAAGAAGGGACCCACTGTTCAATGTATCTATGGGGAGCTACCACGAGTCAGAGATAGCTAAATTCGTAGCATTATTTATCTTGGACACCCTAAAGAAGCGCGTAACCTCTCCATAACTTGGACCTGTATACGGACATTCGATCAAGCTCAAGTCATATGAGCAGCCGTTCATATGACAGGTTCAGGAAAGATAAAGAACTTCAAAGAGCTTTGCTCATCTCTAACAGTTAGCACCAGTTTACCAAACGTCGACTTCTTGGATGAAACCCTACACATGGAGATGGGCAAGCACTACTCTTACAAGAAATACAATACAAAATCTTTACATCCACAGAAACTCCAACTATCTCACCAGCTGTATTAAGAAACCTAGCCTGGGGCATAAGTAGAAGAGCTTCTAAACAATCAGCAGATTGAGAGATCTTCAAGAATAGCGCATCCCATTATAGAAAGGCATTACCGAGGAATAGAATGACTGAGAAGTTTGTGCATTAAGAAGGATACCCGACGCTCACCTCCTAGTCCGAAGAGCGTTCGAAGAGAAAGATAAACTAGTTCAATCCTCCATGTAACCTAGAAGTTTTAACCAGCATAGCTAGGTCCTTCTTCATGATAGTTAAAAATGCATTTCCCTAGAACTCATAAGTATTATAAATTCGTAAACCCCGAACAATGTTAATATCAGTTAATCTGTGCTTAGATAATATTGCACGCTACAATAGACGCAAACACACTCACGCAGCCTCTAACCCACTGTAACTACTGAAATACTGCAAACGACACACTGGGAGGCACCTTCACACAATCTGATGACATTACAAGGCACTACATGGACATGGCAGTCATGGATCTCAAGGGAAAGCATACACAGCATATGTACTCCTTCCGGTGCTTAGATAAGGAAAATCCCACCTCCCTATACCGTTTCATCTGGAGACTCCGAAACCATCGGAATGATTTCCCCAGCATGAACGAAGTATCACTGACAGGTCGCCTCCCTTACTCAACTGGAACACGCAATTGCCAGACCAACCTCCGCGAAAAACTATACAATCGTGTAGTATCCATCGACAGGGCAAGTGAACTAACTTACTGTTGTATGCTTTGTTAATGAACTTCAAGTCACTGGTAGCCGACAATCCGCGTATACCACCTTAGATCTGACTCTTCGTACACAAAGGCAGGGCACATAAACTCTGCTCTCTGCGTAGACTACAGCTCTACCCATGTTAACCATTCGGCCTCAATTTTTGCTCTAGTACCGCCAAATTTTAATCGAAATCTGCTTATGGATAAGCGAGTGTAGGTGCTCTTAAACATTATATTATTGATTTCGTATCGCAGAAGGGATAAGTAGCAGTCAAATAAATAGATTTCTTCTTCTTCTTCTTCTTCTTCTTCTTCTTCTTCTCATTATTATTATTGTTGTTGTTGCTGTTGGTATTATTATTATTATTATTATTATTATTATTATTATTATTATTATTATTATTATTATTAATGTGGTGAGCTGGTAGAATCGTTAGAACGCCAGGCAATACGCTTAGCGGCATTTCGTCTGTCTTTATGTTCTGAGTTCAGGTGGACTTAGCGTTTCATTCTTTCGGGGTCAATAAGTACCAACTGAGTACTGGGTCCATGTAGTCGAGTATCCTCCTCTCCAAAATTTCAGGCTTTGTGTCTGTTGTAGAAAGGATCATCATCATCATCATCATCATCATCATCGTCATCATCATCGTCATCATCATCATCATCATCATCATCATCATCATCATCATCATCGTCATCGTCATCCTCGAGCTCACAGGATCGTGTTGAAAGGATTAGTAGAGACGGTGCTACGAAGTCAACGCGGCTATCTTGACCCAGTGAATTAGCTGAACTCGGGGTAACTGCAAAATGCAAAATTCTGTGAGCATGCTGTTGTATATTTTAAATATCAGCAATACCATAGTTCACGAAATTAACAGAAATCAGAGAACCACAGTGGTTCATTAGGAAAATTGTGTTACACTTTCTTTCTCCTGTTTTTTTTTTTTGCCTGTGGTTTTGCAGTTTTACTTTCTCACAACTAATATAGTTTTTCCTTGTTATTCAAGCTCCTCTGTAATGCATTATGATAAAATGCAGAAGCGAAAGAAAAGGTAACATTATTCCATATATCAATGAATCCAGCCAGCATTGCTGTTCTTACTACTCCTTGTGCAGTGGTGGTGGTGGTGGTAGTTGCGGTGGTGGTGGTGGTGGTGGTAGTTGCGGTGGTGGTGGTGGTGGGGGGGGAAGTGGTCTTTGCTGTGTGATGTGATAGGTTATGTTATTGTGTATTATGATACTTACATTGCTACACAGTATTTGCTTCTGTTGTCGATTATTATTACTACCATTTGTCGTCAATGTTACTTTTGCTAATAACTGCTGCTGCTGCTGCTGCTATGATTGTTGTTGTTAAGATTACAGTAGTTGTTGTTGTAGTCGAAGGTGGTTCTGCTATTGGTGGTGGTGGTGGTGGGTAATGCTTGTTGTTGTTACTGCTGCTGTAGCTGATAGATACTCAAGATGCTGCACAGGAGTAAGTGGCTGGCTAAAGTGTCAGCGAAAACTGACCCGGGATGAAACAAGCAGACAGAGATGAATTCATTTTCTCATGACAACTGACAAATCGACTTAGCAAGACACAATCTCCCTTATCGGAAGGTCAATTTACGTTCCTCAAATATCCATTTCTTTCTGCACACACTTCCATTTTTATCTATCCTTCTATATAGGAATTTAACTGTATGTCTGTCTATCTATCTGTCTGTGTCTACTCGCCTGCCTGCCTGTCTATCTATCTATCTATCTATCTATCTATCTATCTATCTATCTATCTATCTATCTATCTATCTATCTATCTGTCAATCTATCTATCTATCTATCTATCTATCTATCTATCTATCTATCTATCTATCTATCTATCTATCTATCTATCTGTCTGTCTATCTATCTATCTATCTATCTATCTATCTATCTATCTATCTATCTATCTATCTATCTATCTATCTATCTATCTATCTACCTATCCATCTATTTATTTATCTGCCAATCATTCGGTCGGTCGGTCGGTCGGTCTATCTCTCTGTCTATCTAGCTATATATCTGCCAATATCACGCTCACCCCCTCATTTCATATGAGTGCGTATGAGTGTATATATTCAATGTTTCCATAAATTACCTTTACAATTTGATACAATAACATGTGGAAGTTGTAAAGATAATTTATGTACATCTCATCATCTATCTATCTTTCTATCTAGCTATACATATATATATATATATATATATATATATATATATATATATATATATATATATATATATATATATGATGGTATCTATGTGAGTATGTATGTACACACACGCACACATACAAATGGGTTGACTGTGTGTGAGTATGAGTGAGTGTATGAGCTAAGTCGATTATATTTAACTGTGTATTATATTAACCAGCTCTCTGTATATGTCACTGCATATTTATCTAACTACCTATCAAGTACTCTATCATTCTATTTTTATACCTAAACATCCATCTATCCAAATCATCCTTCCCTTATCTGTATGTGTGTGTACGTATTTATATCTATACCTACATCGATCTATCTGTCTATCTATACATCCGTCACATTCAGCAAAATCCACTTCTACGCAAATGACACCACAGTTCATCTTTCTCTCTAAGTTTATCACGAGTAAATTGTTTAGGCTCCTCGCATCAAACCTGCGCTGACTCCCTGAACAGAGAGACCTCGAATATATCTTCCAGTGAGACCATGTTAATCTGGTTTCCATTAACAACATAGATAAACACTGCACAGAAAAGCATTAACATAACCTGACTAAATCGGCATAGACATAGACAAGAAGTTCGCTTCCCAGCCACATGGTTCCGGGTTCAATCCCACTGCATGATACCTGGGGCAGGTGTGTTACTATAGCCCTTGGCTATATATATATATATAGCTGGTTGGCTGGCTGACTAGCTGGCTGGTGGCTGTGTGTATTCTGTGTATGGTGCATGTGTTTATTTACGTAATATATGCTTGCACGTATATGTACACACATATATGTATACGTGTCTACACACACATATGCACGTCCTGAGGTCGATTTGTTCGACTAAAGGCGGTGCTCCAGCATGGCCGCAGTCAAATGACTGAAACAAATAAAAGAATAACAGAATAAAAGAATATATATACATATGCCTGACAGTTTGCGCAAATGTCTTCTACTATAGCCCCGGGCCGACCAAAGCCTTGTGAGTAGACTTGGTAGACGGAAACTGACAGGAAGCCCATCGTATATATATGTATATGTATATGTATATATATATATATATATATAATATATATATATATATATGTATGTGTGTGTGTGTGTGTGTGTGTGTGTGTGTGTGTGTGTGTGTGTGTGTATGTGTGTGTGTGTGTTTGTACCCCCAACATCGCTTGACAACCGATGTTGGTGTGCTTACGTCCCCGTAACTTAGCGGTTCGGCAAAAAGCGACCGATATAATAAGTAATAGGCTTACAAAGAATAAGTCCTGGGGTCGATTTGCTCGACTAAAGGCGGTGCTCCAGCATGGCCGCAGTCAAATGACTGAAACAAGTAAAAGAATAACAATAAAATAATACACACACACACACACACACACACACACACACACACGCACACACACATATATATATATATATATATATATATATATATATATATACAAATGCATAATTAAATTCTCCTTTCTTTCTCTCCCGGATATTGAATTGGCTCTGTCTCTCTAAACATATATGTGTGTGTGTGTGCGTGGGTATGTTTGCATTTGAGTGTTTATATGCATTCGCCACACGCGCGCGCGGTCACACGCACACATACATACAAAAGCACACACATAAACATACACATACATGTGCGTGTGTGTGTGTGCGTATGTTTATATATCGCTATTGTTTTCCAAGTATTTCAATTGGAACGACGAGTGTAAAAGTATTATTTTTCTTTGACTGATCTTCCTCTGGGATTATACACCCCACTCAAACAAAAATCGAAAGCCAAGCACGCTTCTTAGGTAATTGATACTCTAAGCAACTATCACGTTTTTGAACTGGTCAAAGTAACTCATAAATAACACTAAAAGTAGTTGCCATGTTTCAACGCAACACTCATCCTGTATTCAGACAATCCCATCAGAATCATAATCCAGTTCGCAATTACGCTTTATATTTAAATAAACTAAAATTAACAGATCTATCATTAATGCGATGCTCTCGTGTGTGTTTGCTTCGGCATGTCTTATATTTCAATTGAGGAGGAAATGAATGCATATCATATTTATGTTTCTATAAATTTCGTTTTTTATTGTTGTTGCTAGTAGTATCTATCGCTGTTTTTTTTTTACTCATAATCTAGCTGTATTTGGATTATGGGATAAGATTTAGGTAATCAGTTGCGTTGTTGGTGTCGATGATGATTATGGTGGTTGTTTATGTTGTCGTATAACCTTCAGGTCAGCCCAATTGAGAAGAATTATGACGAAAGACGGTCAAACAGCGATTTTTACGTCTTTCTTTAAAGTATAATGTATGCAAGACTACAGTATCTTCTGGACACATTCCACGTTCTATTCTTAAGAGTGGGGTTTTATAGCTACTTAGCTACTGTTATTTTCCGTTCGAGCAACCCATTAAGGGTCCTATATTTTGTCCGAGTTTTTAGATTGTTATTTAGCTCCGAGTTAGCCCTATCTTAACTGATTCATGATCAAAAGTAGTACAGCCTTGACTATCCTACACTTTTAAGGCCATCTGGGAATAAGTTGCTCAGTGTGTACTGTCTTCTTTTTAAGGCGATTGAGAATAATCTGATGGAGGTATAGATATTTTTGCAGGCAAATCGATGGATCATGCTGAAGCCTTGTTTATTTTGGCTTCATGGATTAACTCGGTCTCAAATATGGTAAACGACTTCCTCTTCTTGAGGATTATTTATATTTGTGTAGAGTATCAAGACTGCTTCATTTGGGTGTTTGTGAAATTTGATGTCAGAATTTGTTTAGTGTATGTTGATAGTTTAACACTTCAAAATTATACGTCCATGTAGTCTTTGATTATTTTTAGAGATTTCAACCATTATTCTGAAACCATACTAGCGCACCGCTTTTAAAGATTTTATTCAATCTATCGGTTACAGTAATTTGTTTGGTACAGTACTTTATTTATATAGCAAGAGCAACATCCAAATAAAATACCAGATGCAAAATTTTTACCGCACCTAAAGTATCATACATTTTCAATGAGAAAGCCCTGATAACATATTATCAACTATTGTTTCTTGAATGAGATTTGATTTTGTCTTTATTAGAAATAAATATTTCATCTTTGCATCACTCCTGATACAAAGGCATAAATAACTCATTATAGTACATCTCTGTCATAACTAGAAAGATTAATATTTATCGATTATGGTCAAACATGAATTATATTCAAACGAAACTTTTCATCAAACCCTTCATTAGTACAAACCTTCAAGTCAATTCTGTTTCTTCCATCTAAACCAGAAAATATCATTCAGAAGTTAGTGATATATCCTCCGCTCGTATTTCTTTGGTACATCTCACTTCACACCAACCGTAGGAGTGTATATAAACAACGGATCTTGTATTAAGAAATAAGATAAAAGTTCACAGCGACTGGAAGCTTATTTTCACTTATTTCCTGAAATATATTAAGGCAAACGAAAGAAGGATTGCACACATATACATCATGAGAAGGTCTCTGAAGGAATCCAAAATTTCTAGCAAGAAAAACATGAAAAAATATACATGAATTTTCTTGACAATATAATTTCTGAAGCATCTACTTAAAAAAAAAAGCATCAATTTCTTATTTTTTACGAAATAATTAGTTTTCTGGTATGAATCAAGACATGCCTTCTTCTTGGACTGTTGTCATAGATATCTGAATATTTCCTATAACTGACAAGGATGTTTGAACGTGTTGTCTGAAAGCTATTGTGTAGTTTCACAGACCACCTTGATAGCATCTATCTTATTGGTAACGAATGATCAACTGAAATTATTATAAGGGAATAAAGGCATATTATATGAGTATCTTCTTACCTTTTTTTGCTACGTTTAGTCATTATAATGTGACAATAATATCAGCATGATAATACTTCTGGACATGCGTACAAATCAGTCAAGAATTAATATAAAGATTATGATATTCAGATTGCCTTTTGGTCGTGAATGTATTCAAATATGAACACTGTGCAAGCATCCTAATAAATTTTCATTTCATGAAGAGCAAAAGTAATTAGAGAACATATATCAATTAACAAATCTTATACAAGATAGGCGTAGGAGTGGCTGTGTGGTAAGTAGCTTGCTTACCAACCACATGGTCCCGGGTTCAGTCCCACTGCGTGGCATCTTGGGCAAGTGTCTTCTACTATAGCCTCGGGCCGACCAAAGCCTTGTGAGTGGATTTGGTAGACGGAAACTGTATATGTATGTGTGTATGTCTGTGTTTCCCCCCAACATCGCTTGACAACCTATGCTGGTGTGTTTATGTCCCCGTAACTTAGCGGTTCGGCAAAAGAGTCCGATAGAATAAGTACTAGGCTTCCAAAGAATAAGTCCTGGGGTCGATTTGCTCGACTAAACGCGGTGCTCCAGCATGGCCACAGTCAAAAGACTGAAACAAATAAAAGAGTAAAAGAGTAAAAGAGTAAGATATTTTTTAGTATATACACGCACGAAGACACACACACACACACACACACACACACACACACACACACAAACACATACACACACAAATGCACGCACACGCATAAAAACACACGGTGATCTTCCAAGTAGAACGATACCTAAACCTTGTGTGGGACCAGAACACGCATATCACCCTCAAGGTACCTGGGATCGCTCTTGTTATTAAACAAAACAGTTAAAATTGGAAAGATAGGAAGAAGAAATAAGTTCTGCATTAAAAAATCACATATTACTGAAATGTCTCTGGAGAGAAAAAAACGTTTACGTATTAAAAACGTCCACAGAGTAAATTTTAGTGCATGTTGTAGCCAAAAGAGGTTTTGCAGTAGAAGAAAAAAACCCCATTATATCTATAATGAATGTAAAATCATTATATATATATATATATATATATATATATATATGTGTGTGTGTGTGTGTGTGTGTGTGTATGTATGTATACATATGATATACGTATATGTATGTAAGTATGCGTATATGAAGGTGTGAACGTGCATATATTTCTGTTTACACCAGTTTAAACACCATTGTTTTTTTTTTATTTCCCGTAACTTAGCGTTCCGTCGATAGATGCCGATAAAATTAATATCAGTCGGTAATGTAACAAGAACTAGTGTCTGTTTGTCGACTCAAGCGTTTAAAGGAAGCGTCGCAGTATGGCTGAGTTCTAATGGCTGAATCCAATAAACCAATTGAAATATGAAAATATAAGCGTATAGTACAAATAGCTATCAGTCTAAAGCCAACATGATTATCATGATGCAGTCAATCCCGGATTGCACATGTAAGAGACTGAAAGTACGAGATGTTTCCCAGAACGTCTTTGAGTCAACTACAAGCTATTGCTGGTACATATTTTCAAGTGAATGGACTGGATCAATGTGAATTATTTTGTTAACGGATACAGCACAGCATTAAGATTGTGAGATCAACTTCCCCCTTGTACATTCACATATAAAAGGGGTATGTTGTACGCACAACCTTTCCCTAAATAAACGCACAAATAAAAGCAACAACAACAAAGAAAATAACCTCTGGACTAATTGTCTTGTTGCAGTAGTATTCAATATTCCCTGTTGCTTTATACAAAATTATTCACAAATGTTAGAATAGCAATCAAAACTGCTGAATTTCTCTTCGTATGGGAACTTCGTATTAGCACGAAAAACATTAATGCACATGGTCCCACGTATATACATCGCAATGCAAGTAATAGTACTCGATCTATTGGCCCTTTAACCCGTAAACTAGCACCCTATTCAGACAAATAACTATGACTCTGAAATAGGAGTGGATATAGAAAAGTTTGATATTCTAAACTTCTAACTAAAAAGAGTCCAGAATATTTCCACTGAACAGTCAAAATAAACTGTTGACATTTAAGCGTTTTATAGTGAATGTTACCCAACCTGTAACTGAGCCGTATCTTTCAGTTTCTGATATGTGATATTTCGACATTTTATATATAACTGTCAGAAACAGAATTCTAGAGAAAAGGAGAAATGCTCTAGAATATTTTATTTCAGACATAGAACGTTTTATTTAATATTTTAAATGTAATATTTCAGCTAACGTTTCAATGTATTTGAGGCTGAATACGGACATACATATATACATACATACAAATATGTGTGTGTGTGTGCGTATGCGTGTGAGCGTGTGTATGTGCGTGCAGCGGGTATAAATTGTCGCCTTTGAGAATATCAAAATTTTCAATTAAACAGAGGTGCGGTAAGCAATAATATGACCTTTATTGCTAACAGGCTCATATTCACACTTCACATACACACAGACACACACACACACACACACACACACACACACACACACACACACACACACACATACATATGCACACACTTACACACACAAATGTGTATATATTATTATTATCATATATGTGTGTGTGTATATTTGGTGTATGTGGATGTTTGCACGCTTGTGTGTGTGTGTGTGTGTGTATATATAATATATATATATATATATATATATATATATATATATATATATATATATATATATATATATATATATATATATATATATATATATATATGCATGTTCTTTTCAGAACAGCTGCCTGGAAAATGGATACTGTAAAAGATGAAAAGAATTCAGTTCCAGGATGTTCCAACCAATGTTAGGACACCGAGAGGAAAAGTATCCTGTTTGAAGTGCGAATACAGTTCGCTGCACGCTTTCATTCCGTAGGAATTTAAAGCAATCAGAAATCAAGAAAGAGCACGAAGTTTGTTTGCCTAGAACCACACAAGTTTTGTGTGTGTGTATGTGTACACACAAACACACATGCACGCACACATGCACACACGCACACACACACACGCACACACATGCACACATGCATATGCACGCACACACGCACACACATGAGTGTGCGTGTGTGTACACACGTGTACACACGTGTGTGTGTACATGGCCTGAAATTTTGTGAGGGCGCTAGTCGATTACATTGACCCCAGCGTTTAACTAGTAGTCATATTATCAATTCCAAAAGGATTAATGGCAAAGTCGACCTTGGTGGCACTTGAACTCGGAACGCAAAGACAGACGACATGCCGCAAAGCATTTTGTCTGGCGTGCTAATGATTCTGCCAGCTTGCCACACTTGTGTATGTTAACCATAAATCGTCATAAGCACCATTGAACAGTGACATTCAATATGATATATTAATACGTTCCGGCAGATGCGAATGTGAATGCGCTAATCGCTGTTTGTGTCGTCACAGGAAAATGAATTCTTTTTTCCGATGAGAATGTGTTCATAACCCACTCAATTCATTAGCACATGACATTCTGGTAACCATTGTTTCACCATGTTGTGCCTCATCTGCCAATGCACCCGGGCTATTGACTTTAAGAATAGCTAATGTTCTTGTTTATAATTTCAGGGAACAAACTGTTGCTTATCCGTACTGATATTTGCCATCCTATAATGACTCCTCATATGCACGGTATGCAGCGAAATTTCAAAGCGATGAGTTGCATATTTCTTCTTCATACGTGTCGGCAGATTCGGACGTACTTAACGGCATTTCGTCCGTCTTTACGTTCTAAGTTCAAATTCCGCAGGGATTGACTTTGCCTTTCATCACTTCGGGATCGGCAAAGTAAATACTAGTTGAACACTAGGGTCAGTGTAATCGTCTTGGCCCTCCCACCAAATTCCAGGCCCTGTGTCTATAGTAGAAAGGAGTTTTGATATCTGTAATTACATTGAGAGCTTTTGTATGTTCATGTGTATTCATACTATAAATAGTAATACGTGAAATACAATGTAAAAGAAACAGTGTTTAAATGTAGCTATATCAGTTTGTTTAGAAGTTGAAGCATTATGCACATCAGACCGTACAAAAAACTTAGCGGCAATTCGTCCGTCTGCACGTTCTGAGTTCAAATTTCGCCGAGGTCTGCTTTGCTTTCACCCTTTAGGGGTCGATAGAATAAGTACCAGTTGAGCACTAGTGTCGATCTAACTGGCTTAGCCCCTTCCCCGAAACTGCCGACCTTGTTCCAAAATTTGAAACTAATATTATTTTACCAAAGTGTTTAAATAACTGATAGTTTTAGGAAGAAACAATCTTTAGTTCTTGCCTGTACCTGTGAAATGAACGCAGGTCAGCAAACAGATATGCAGACCTATGATGAGCCTCTATGTAATAGATAGCCCTTAAAGAAACATCAGCGAAATTTATCTAAAAAATCACGTGTGATATATTTTCAAGAAGGAAATAAAGGACAAATTGAATAATTTTGCCTGGGTTCAACCATGCCTTAAAAGATGAGGCAACCACGGGTAGAAAGTCTTTAATCGTAGATACGTTTGGATTAGGATTGACCTGAAGCTAAATAACAACTACCCGCAAATCTGACTATGGGTCTAAACAACTACAGAACAACCGCACCTACAACAACAACAACAGCGCCCACAACAACAACCACACCTACAACAACAGGTACACTTACAACAACAACAGCGCCTACGACAAGAACCAGAACACCTACGACAACAACAACTTGAACAACAACTTTTCCTGAATGACTACCCTGATTATCAGCTATTTCTCTTAACCTAATTGGTGAAGGTAACTTTTACACAATTTACTGAGTCTGTAAAACAATTCCAAACTACTTACGTGGAAATTTAGAATTTACCATTAGCACATCATCACAGCTGAAACAAGCTGTGACTGTGTTCATAGCAATTTATTCAGCAGTAAGCTCTTCCTAAGATTGCATCCGTGCACTAAAATCTGAACAGTTTGTCAAGAGTTTAATTAGTTAGTCAGATGTAGTGTATGGCCCATTAAAATCACTGTTGATTAGTCTGTAAGTTTCGCGAAGAGCGTGATAAGAATATGACACCAATTGAACTGTACTTGTCGCTACTTATTAATAAAGTTATCATCTATACATATATTCTAAGATACTGACGCGTTAATAGGAGTCAAATATGATACATAGCGAGCATGATAAATACGCTCACCGAACAAACGAATTCGGTAAATACACAGTCATTTAGGCACTCTTGTGTGTGTGTGTGTGTGTGTGTGTGTGTGTGAGAGAATGTGTGTGTGTGTGTGTGTATGTATATATAGAAAGAGAGAGAAAGAGAGAGAGAGAGAAAGAGAGAGAGAGAGAAAGAGAGATAAGGGATAGATATATGTAGTTGGTGTGTATATGTATACACACACACACACACACACACACACACACACACACACACACACACATATATATATATATGAATACATTTGTATGTAAGTATCTCCGTGCCTAGAAATATGATGATTTTATTGACAGCAACTTCGACTTTTCACTGATACTGGCTTCTTTCTTCCAGCTTGAAGAAGCCACCACTGGCGAAACTTCGAAGTAACTGTCATTAGAATTATAATAAATACTAGACTCTACACATGCATTGAACCCTGTATTCAACCAATATTCCTTGATTAAATGTATTTTAAAAAAAACATTTATATTGAAGTATATCTGTGAGTAGGATTAATGTGTTGTGTTATTTTGTTGAAAGGTAATTATATTTCATAAATATTCTCTGATTGATGTTATGTAGTTCAGCGTGGGACAGTGATTGAGTAAATTATGTGCTATATCAATGGGTAGCAACTGTGCTGTGTAGAATATGAATTTTTTTGAGTTATTTAGTGCTATAGTCGGGTATTGATTAAGTGTCAGTGTCTTCTCGGAATAGGGTTTATCACTGCCGTCAGCTAAACGGAAGGCACTCAGTTCGAACCTGTTGGTGATAATATGTACTTTTTCAGTAGTGGTTAGTGGTTATGAAGTTCGACTCGTTGTCATAAAATCGTGGGTTCAACTCCCGAACGGTGCGTCGTGTTCATGAATACTGTGCTTCATTTCAAGGGTAATGAGAAGCAACTGAACGCTGGATCAGCTGTCAGGTCATCAATGTTCTACTGAGTCTGAAGGGCAAGGAGGATGTAGTAATTCTACTCCTCGTTCTTTCTAAGCATAAGTCTGACCCAGCCATGAAGCAAGATATGTTGCAGCAACAGAATAAACTGTTCGGAATTATAAATGTATTTCAGTTGAATGATTACTTTCGTTATACAAGAAAAAAAGCAGTTTGAATGATTAATAGATGTTGGTGTCGGTATGTATAATATACCTCGAGCCCTAATTCTACACAAATCTTGCGAGTGACGCCGATATACGAAGTTCCCAGTTTTATCGTTAAAAGCACGAAACTGGGTATTAGTATTTTCGGTCGATAATTGATGAAGTATTAGGGTCTTAGTGTCTGTCCTACGTGCACGCTTTGTAGTATTTAATGCATTTTTCATTTATGGAACAACTGAATGCCACGTATTCCGACTTTTGTTAACAGTAAGGAGTGGCTGTGTGGTAAGTAGCTTGCTTACAAACCACATGGTTCCGGGTTCAATCCCACTGCATGGCACATTGGGCAAGTGTCTTCTATTGTAGCCTCGGGCTAGCCAAAGCCTTATCAGTGGATTTGGTAGACGGAAACTGAAAGAAGCCCGTCGTATATATGTATATATATATATATATATATATATATATATATATATATATATATATATATATATATATATATATGTATGTGTGTGTGTGTGTGTGTGTGTGTGTTTGTGTCTGTGTTTGTCCCCCAACATCGCTTGACAACCGATGCTAGTGTGCTTAGGTCCCCGTAACCTAGCGGTTCGGCAAAAGAGTTCGATAGAACAAGTACTAGGCTTACAAAGAATAAGTCCTGGGGTCGATTTGCTCGACCAAAGGCGGTGCTCCAGCATGGTCACAGGTATGAAACTGAATATTAGTATTTTTGGTCGATAACTGATGAAGCATTAGGGTTCTTGTGTCTGTCCTACGTGTACGTTTTGTAGTATTTAATGCATATTTCATTTATGGACTAGCTGAACGCCACACATCCCGAATTCTCTTAACAGTAAGTTTGTATATATATTTATATATATGGGGAGGGTGCATGTACGTCTGTATATATACTGAGAGAGAAAAATAAGATAGAAAGGGAGAAGAATAAATAAATAAATAGATAGGTGTGGAGGATTTCTGCGCAATTTACAACAACCAAACTCCTCTCCTAGTTGATGAACCCGAAACTACAGTAGGAGTCACTTTTCTGAAGTGTTCTTGGAGAGAGGTCCACCATCATATGTCAGTTTGTAAAACTAAAGAAACTAAGCATTCTTCTTCCGAAAGAACGCTCGCTACAAATATTGCTGTGATAAAAGCCCTATACATATACATACATACATTTGTGTGTGTGTGTGTGTGTGTGTGTGTGTGTGTGTGTGTGTGTGTGTGTGTGCGCGTGTGCGTGCGTGTGTGTATGCTTTCGTCTCCAAACTGGAGCGAACAGCAATTATTCTATATCATCAGCTTGTAGAATTGCTGCGATATTTCTTAATATGAAATAAATAGTTGTCTTAATAATACACAAGTAAAGAATATTTACCCACCAATGCAGTGTTGAGAGCTAATTCTTAATGTTCGATATTTACGTATATATGTATTTACGGTTGCAGCCAGTTTTTCAAGCTGTGACGATGTAAACTCTGTCTTTCTTAAAC
>NC_142929.1:57670673-57678173 GCF_046866305.1 Octopus bimaculoides | reverse complement strand
TTAATTGACTTTTTGTATCTAACAGGTAAATCCCGACCAAATCACATCTTATAAAAAACATGGTATATTCGATATTCTAGAAATAAAGAACGGGATACTCATAACGAAAAGGCTTTCATCAAAAGTCTGATTATTTGGTATAAATCTGTGTCTAAACAACAAGTTGCTTTCGCAAATGCATGCTTCCGGATTAGATTCTACAATGTAGAACCTTAGCAATTGTCTTCTTTCATAGCCTATTGTTAGCCAATATATATATATATATATATATATATATATATATATATATATATATATATGTATGTATATATGTATGTATGTATGTATGTATGTATGTATGTATGTATGTATGCATGTATATAAATATACATAAAAAATACAAAAATGGGACAAGAACGCAAAACATCCAGACAGACGATACTAGGAAAACAAGGACAGGTCATTAGGATTTTTCTATCCTCAGTCGAGTTCCAGATTATCTTTGCAATTTCAGCTAGTTATACTCGAGATTGCTTCAATCTGGCCAGCCCAAGGAAAAAATAAACTAAGAGCATTAGATTCCTTGGAAGAAAGCAGCGAATGTATACGAAAACAAGGACGGAAAAAAGACCCAGAGAAATGTCACACAAATACAAATGCAATTAACAGGACATAATAACAGGTGTCATGTTTATATATGTGTCCGTGTGTGTTTAACTTTAGAAAAGGTTCAAATGCATTTTCTTACTACTTTCTTCAAAAGAATTATGTAGAATTAAGAATAGCGCCTAAATATCTAAAGGTATTTAAGCAAAATGAAACGACAGACCTATATATCAACTATGCCGTGCAACGTATTCGTTAATCTTTAATTTGTAAAGGGAATTCCAAATATTCCTTAGAAACTCAACATTGAGTGTTTTTGTACATGTTGTTGTATATGACTGTAGATTATTGAAGAATCTGCATTCAGTATCATCAATAACCGCGCTACATTTTGATTTGACGTGTTGAGCATAATTTCGAAATCCATGTGCCACGTATCGTAGATCTCATTCTATCAAAGCTTTGTAAGTGAACTTTGGCAGGTCGAAGCTGTGTGGAAGTCAGCTGGAGGAAGAACTTACTCGTGGATGCTTATAGCCGAGTCTTCTCTACTGTAAGTGCTGAAACCAAACGTCGTTTCTGAGTGTAACTTCTAGCTATAAGTCATAGAAAAACATAAAAAGAATAGTTGGCACATAATCCACGTCTTTTCTAGATGAGAAGCTGAAGAAACAAAAACCTACTCGAGTTTTAAACAACAACGTGGTCACAGTGAAAAGGTTAAACAACATCATCTTTCTTTTAGTTCTTTGTATAAAACTAGAGAGGAAATGTACTAGTTGTTGCCTCGAATCTGAGTGTGACAAGTAACCATCAATTCATCTCCATTAGTATTTTTATATATTATAAAATTTTCATCCATCATGCTCTATATCACCAATTGTCTTACCTTTTTTTCACTCTTCCAGTAAGATACAAATGATAAGGTCTCACCCTTTCAATTGTATGTTTAGTTTATTTCAGTCAGCAGACATTAACGGCAGTTATAAAATAAAACGACTAGGTTTGAGTGATCTAGCTATTTGGGTGTTGTCGTCAAGTTTTGTGCTTTGCAATGTCAGGAGCATATGCTATCAAAAAGAGTTAGAAATTCTCACTTAAAATTCATTATACGAGGTTTTAAGGAAAACTCAGAATTTCTGTTGTAAGCCAAAGTGTGTAAAAGTACATGAAAGACCATCCAGAAAATCAATATCACGGGTTTTTTTTTCTAAAATCTTCTGCATTATTTTGAGGTTTGCTAACATTAAAATCGGTGCTCAGCATCAATGCTTTTTATTTTGAAGAAAGTCTGTGCTTTTCTCCATCTATTTAACTAGACGGTTAAGGAATATATGTAAGTATATATATATATATATATATATATATATATATATATATATATATATATATATATATATATGTGTATGTATGGATGGATGTATGTGTGTATGTATGTGTGTATGTATGTGTGTATGTGTATGTATGCATGTATGTATGTATGTATGCATGTATTTGAGCGACGTGATATACTTGGCTGCAGCAGTGTTAACACTCGATTGCACTCCATTTTAGATTCACTGCAGAGATCTAAAGTTTCTCTCACAACGGGCAGCGTCAATTTACCACGCTTTCATTTTTCTTTTTGCATAGGACAATGCCGAACTGTTATTTTATTTTCTTATATTTTTTATCTTCAATTTCTCTTACAGGGAACCAACTTTCTGTCAAAGGGACTTTAGTTTATTTCGTCGATTTATTTTTTTCTTGTTTGATATTTTAGAGATTTTTTTTTCTTTGGAAATACATCGTAAAATTCTGATTTAAAGCGGTCAACTGTAATAACTATCTGTTAAGTTTCCTCTCTTTCTATTTTGCTGAATAGTTGAGATACACGTAACAAGAATTGCAGCAGAATGGCTGCACAGGAAAGCAAGCTGGGTTTATAATATATTGGTCTATTCCTTTACGTTGACTGCTTTTGTTGAAATGTCAAAGCATACTATGCTTTAGTGCACTGCTAAAGAGTTCATTCTCTAGCGATCTAGCAACTCTATAATTATAAAACATTAAAATAAAAGAGTCATCAGAACGGATTCTAGTTTCTTGCTGCTACAGAAATAACTCACAGTTTCTATTGCTCTCGCTGAAAAACCACTTAACAAGTCGGACTGTTATGCATGACTGAGTTTTACTTTGCTTGTCAAATCGTGCAATAAACGTTTTATCTATTCGCAACTGTTCTGAGGCCACATCAGAAAAGGTACCTCATTCGCTCCAGCGAACGGATTCCAACGTAAACTCAGATTGCAGCAGTTGACTAACAAAGGCCACTTGATCAGATCAACAGAATACGCGGGAGAATTCGTAGTCGATACGGGTAGCAACAGAACACGTGCGTTGCTGGTTCATTGAAGCAGTAAATCATTTGAACAATTTCTTTGAATTTATTCGGCAGCCAATAGGATCAGTAGTAAATTGAAAACTGCTTTCTCAAATGTATGTGGACGAATAAATTCCGATTTACTAATGTGTCTGAGAAATCTGGTGTTCTTCAGAATTGATTCTCTTTAGTAAAGCTGAACCAATCATAGATTACATATGCAATTTAATTTGCTGAAAATTGCAATTCAAAGAAGAATGTCTCTGTTCTGCTGATTACCTCCTACACCTACGTTTATCTAATCGATCAATTACCAAAGAGTCTGCAAAGTTTTCAAAGGCATGATTCTCTTTGATAACAGAAGCAAATATTTATTTAATTTACACAGGTGAATTCTGTTGTAAAAGTAACAAGCTTAAATATCAGTGTGTAATTTAAGCACACCATTACAGTCTTACAGACTAATCTCCTTTCTCTGTCTTCGTTTCTCCTTTCATTTTCTCTAAGATCTTCTCACTCACGTTCACCTTATTCTAAACAGCTAAATTTTAAAACAACGATATCTTTTATCTCAAAATATTCTTTTCTGTTTTCCTTGAATGTATCACAATCTCAGTTGCATCAATCTTTCTATTTTTCTCTCTGTATGATTATCTAACTTAACCTGTATATATTTCAATAAAAGATTATTCAAATGTTTCGTTAGCACTTTTAATACTGCATAATTCATTTATGAACAAATATTTCGCAAAAAGATATACCGTTACTATTAAGATGTTAAGCCTAAGGCGATTAGCTGGCAGAATCGCCAGCACGCCAGACAAAATGCTAAGCGGCATTTCGTCCGTCTTTACGTTCTCTGTTCAAATTCCACCGAGGTCGTTTTTTTACCTTTCGGGGTCAATAAAATAAGTTCCAGCAGAACACTGAGGTCGATGTAATTGATTTGATCCCTTCCCCGAAATTGCGGGTTCTCTGCCAAAATCTGAAATCAATCGTAATTGACATTTACTATTTTTTTTTTTTTAGTTCAGCTTGTGGTTTGAATTTTTTTCACTCCTATTCAAGGCTTCTAGATAACCCCAAAATATATTTGACTATATATATATATATATATATATATATATATATATATATATATATGACAATATATATTGTAATGTAGGAATTGTAACATATTAAAAGTGTAATTCACGCAGTTCAAAGATTATTTGGTATCAAAATCATATTGATGTTTATTTATATCAAAAGTTGACAGATTTTCGCAGAGTCGGGATGAAACTTTGAATAGACTATCAGTTTTTGATATAATATACGTGGGTGCGTGTATATGTGTGTGTGCGTGTATGTATGTGTGTGTGTATGTATGTATGCATGTGAGTGTGTGGGGTGTGCCGCTAATCATTTTGCTCGGCGTGCTCACGATTCTACCAGCTCGCCGCCTTTAAATTTTTTTTATTCATAATGTTACGCAATAAGACTGTACAATAAATGTTCAATAAAGGCCGAGATTGAGAAACAACAGAACCACACCAGTAAGAAATACTTTTCTCCTCTAAATCCTTCCAACCCTTTTATGTATTTCAGAAATAGTAAGAGAAATTATTCGTTCTATTAGAGGCACAAGGCCTTCAATTTGAAGGTGGAGGGGGACTAATCGATTACATCGACTCAGTGCTTAACTGACACTTATTTCATCGACCCCGAATGAATAAAAAGGCAAAGCCGTTCTCGGTGACATTTGAACTCATTACGTAAAGCAAGAAAAAACCCGGCGTGCTGACGACGCTACCAGCTTACCATTGTAACAGTAGTAGTAGTAGTAGTAGTAGTAGTAGTAGTAGTAGTAGTAGTAGTAGTAGTAGTAGTAGTAGTAGTAGTAAAGTAGCAGCAGCAGTAACAGAAGCAGCAGCAGTAGCAGCAGCGGAAGTAGTAGTAGTAGTAGTAGTAGTAGTAGTAGTAGTAGTAGTAGTAGTAGTAGTAGTAGTGTTTTGTTGCTGTTGTTGGCATTATCATTTGTTTTGTGTTCAGCCCTTCTGACCGATGAAAAAAGATTACTACTACTACTACTACTACTACTACTACTACTACTACTACTTTTATTATTATTATTATTATTATTATTATTATTATTATTATTATTATTATTATTATTATTATTATTATTAATGTATTCCGATGTTGTTTATGATGATCTTGTTTATGGTGTCGTTATCGTTTTCCGAATAATCGATGTCTTTTGCGAAACGAGTGTTACCATGGAAATTGCAAGATAGCATTCATTGACACTGCAGTTCAAACGATCATCATACTTTTGCGTCCGATGGGCCTTTTTTATTATATTTTATTATATTTCATGTAAGAAATACAGAATGAAAATTTCTAAACTGTATTCACACACTTGTGTATGCATATGCGTACACACAAGTGTATGAATACAATTTAGAAATATAGAACCTTTATCTCTCTCTCTCTCTCTCTCTCTCTCTCTCTCTCTCTCTCTCTCTCTCTCTCTATCTATCTAACTGTCTGTCTGTCTGCCTGTCTGTCTGTCTGTCTGTCTGTCTGTCTGTCTATCTCTCTATCTATCTTTCTACCTCGACTCCATAGTGTGTTTGTGTGTGTGTGTGTACTGATACAGTGACATGCAAATGGTATCATACAGAAACAGAGATTAATAACAAACACACAAAAATATGTCTGTGTGTATTTGTATGTGTACACGTATGCAAAGTGGGAGAGAGAGAGAAAGAGAGAGAGAACAAAGGAGAAAGGGAGAGAAAGAGAAGGAGAGAGACAGAGAGGGAGGGAAATGAAGGGACGTATAGGAAAGATACACGGTAAGAAGAAAAAAGATTACAGGGAACAGATTGAAACTTCAATATATTTATACGTATATACATATATGTGTATATGTAAATATTTATATACATATGTGTGTGTGTGCGTGTATGTGTATTAATGTGTACATGTATATATATATATATATATATATATATATATATATATATGTGCACACATATGTGTATATGAAAGTGTATATATATATATATATATATATATGTGTGTGTGTGTATATATAAACATATATGTATATGCACATTTGATTTTAAATCAAATTTACAAACAATTTCATAGAAGTGCAACTGGGTGTGTGTATGTGTGTGTGTGTGTGATAAATAAAATATCAATATAATAGCACATGTGCTATAATATTATTTTACAAATGTACAAATACTCACACAAACACATACACTCATATCCTGTTATCCTGTACGTGAATTTATATATGTGTGTATTGGAGTGTGTTAATGTGTATGCGTGTGATTGAGTATTTTTCTTCTAATATTAACCAAATAAAAATTATATATATATTTTTTTATTTCCTGTGAGTTTTCTTCGTTGGATTTATGGTTAAATAATTGATGTTATCACCTGAGAAAGGTCTGGTTATAGATTTTTCAATAAAAATATTAAAGCGATAGACAGTCCCGTGCCAAAGTCATTGGTGAGTTGCTCCGAAAAATCTGTTCTAGTGTGAGACAAAATTGATATCTAGATAGTTTTTCCTGACCGTTTGTTGCCCGTGTGATAAATAATTTCTGCTATATTACTCACCATGTTCATCATTATCAAACAGAAAACATAAACTGGAATATATAAAAGAGAAAAAAAAAATCAATATACATGCTTTCAACCCGGAGTTATTTTCCGGTCTTATTTATTTCCATATAATATTAATCTTACCCATATTGTTTATTGTTTTTTTGTTTTTTTGGGGGGTTTTTTTAAAAATTATTTTCTATATTATTAGTTCTTACACCACATTTCTCTTCCAGAATATGTTTGAAATGAGTGAGCGATTGGCAATCTGGGCTATTAAACAGCTTTCTTGTTTTCTCATACCTACATACATACACACACACACACACACACACACACACACACACACACACACACACACACACACACACACACATATATATATATATGTATATATGTATATATTTATATATGTATATGCATATAAATATATATATATTTATATATATATATAAATATATATATATATATATACACATATCTATACATACATACATACATACATACATACGCACACACTTAAAAGGAGAAATTGATATACTCGCGCAATATGAGAGTGAGTTTAAGACGAAAAACAAGATACAAAATAACTAAGAGAAGAATTTGGGGTAATATTGTCTTAGAAGTGTAGAAGAGAATAAAAGCTTCTCGATTTCTTATTTCCTATTGTTTGTTATCATACAGTAATTTCTAGCAGCCTGGAATAATTACTACTGATATTTTATAATATGTATATATACATATATACATACGTATATATATATATATATATATATGTGTGTGTGTGTGTGTGTGTGTGTGTGTGTGTGTGTGTGTGTGTATGTGTGCGTGTGTGTATTTAAATTCGTGCATACGCATTGTTTGTTTTTGATTTTTCGAATACACAGTATCGTAGAGTCAGTTGGGCACCCTCTGTGAGTTAAACAGCACTATGATGCAATTCAATCTGC
>NC_142929.1:57645673-57665673 GCF_046866305.1 Octopus bimaculoides | reverse complement strand
CACACACACACACACACATACACTCTCATACACACACAAACACATATTTGTATACACGACGAGCTTCTTTCAGTTTCCGTCTACCAAATCCACTCACAAAGCCTTGGTCGGCCTGAGGTTAAAGTAGAAGACACTTGCCCAAGGTGCCACGTAGTGGAACTGAATCCGGAATCATGTGGCTGGTAATCAAGCTTACCACACAGCCACTCCTGCGTCTATATATATATATATATATATATATATATATATATATATATATATATATATATATAAAACTTACTTCGAAGAGGATGCGTGGCGTTCAATCATATAATAATATAAATAATATATATAGAAGCATATATACATACGTATATGTACGTACTTACATTTATACATGCATATACATATACATATATATGTAAGTATGTACATATACGTATGCATATATGCATATATATATTATATATATATATATATATATATATATATATATATATATATATTCTTGTATTCTCTTATTGGATTTAGCCATGCAGCAGCAGGCATGCTGGAGCTCCACCATGTATATATATATATATATATATATATATATATATATATATATATATATATATATATATATATATATATATATATATATATATATATATATATATATATATATATATATATATATATATATATATATATTTATATATATATATATATATTTATCTATTTAGATATATATACATATATATATATTTGTTTGTTTGTATACATGTATGGATGTATATGCGTGTGTATGTATGTATGTATGTATGTATATATAGACCACTGGGAGATAAATGGCAATCATTAAAGTTTTATAAAACGCGGAAAAAGCCATACATTTTATCGATGAAATCCACTCCTGTTACTATTATCTATTTCACCGACCTACAAAAGTTAAGAGGTGAAGTCAGCCACGCTCGAAATTGAACTTGGTGTGTAGTGCAATAAGAAACTACTAAATTCCTCAAAGCATTTCATGCAAGTAGACGCAGTACCAGAACTGACTTCAAATATAAAAATGTTTGTCTTTATGATATTAACTTCAGCCTCAGTGTAACATTACAGTTCATGCTTGTCAACATACACCGATTCCACCGATTCTTTTCATGTATAATGTACGCTTTCATGTTTAACATTTCACAGTATTGCCGTTCTGATTCCATGCATATATTTACAAAATTACTTGTAGATGTTGACGAAAATGACTTCGACACTTAGTAGTAGTAATAATAATAATAATAATAATAATAATAATAATAATAATAATAATAATAATAATAATGATAATAATAATAATAATAATAATAATAATAATAATAATAATAATAATAATAATAATAATAATAATAATAATAATAATAATAATATTTTAAAAGGATTCACGTAACTATTCACAAAGGTAAACAGTCAAGACGAATAGCGCGATTCGATTGTAATAGATATTTTATTGTTTGAACAATATTTCGACAGTAAGCCTGTCTCTTTGTTGAGTTCAAAATAAGAAGTCATAAAAATTCAAATTTATAGAAATTTAAATATGAACGAGAGCAACCAGCGCCCACACGTTGATGGAATGACATCATCAGTCTTTAAGTTTTAATTATCTAACAGAAAAAGACAGAAAAAAAAAGATAGAAAGAAAGAGGAGAGAAGAAAGAAAAGAAAAAAGGAATATTTTTATCGAACAGTTTTGTATAAATTTGATGATATTCTCCTGTCTTTTAATTCAATCTCATGCATTTTGAGAAGCAAAAGTGAAGCAGATTCAGAATATTTTCTGAGAATATGCACTTTGAAGTCTTTTTCAAAAGTGTAGCCGTTTGAAGCAAAATGCTCGACAAGTTCCGTCGAACTGCTGTTGTTGCGTCTGACGTCATATCTGTGTCATTAAATCTTTTGTTTAATTGTTCTGTTATACAACCAACATAAATCAAGTTGTGTTTCGTGCATTCTGCCGCGTACGCCAAATGGGAATCTCCACATATCCCACCTTCTGTATAAATCATAACATTTCTGTTATGATTCCTGATGGAATTCACTTGACTCATGTTGTTGTACAATGAACAGGGCTCACATCTCATGCGGCTGTTTTTCAAGGTATAGCGTGTAGATACTCCAATGTTAGTTTTCTTGGAGTCACAAATAGAGGTCAATAATTCTCTTATATTCTTATTCCATCTAAAGGCTACAATAGGCGGCTGAGGAAATATCTGTTTGAAACAAGGATATTTTTCACCACATGCTGGTAACTTGCATGCAACACTTTTGAAATGCCAGCGAAAGTCATCAGTATTGTAACGAATTAGATCCGATCGCGGAAAAATTATAAATACATCTGCTCCCAAAACATACCACTACAAGCGAAACCATCTACTAGAAGAAGATCAGAGAAACTGTAAACCAAATTCCTTTTTTTACTCTTTCCATTTCACCCTTGTTTTTCTTCAGTATGACTCGTCGACCACCACTAAAATCAATGAACTTTGTACATTCAAACAAATTGATACACAGTTTTAATATTATTGACTGCTATAAACACTCAAACTTACACCTGTTCTCCTAATTCACAATGCTAAATTTATATGTTTTGAACATGTTAATTTATCAACATTGAAACATTTTACTTTGTCAACATTGAAACATTTTCATTTGTCAACATTGAAACTTTTAAAGATGTTTTTCTAATTCATAACTTTACCATTGATAAACAAAAAATATTGTTGAAAGCAGTTTGATATATATGTAAATAAATGTATTTTAAACATTTAAGAGTTTTTGAAATTTAGGTGCATTTTCAACAACACATTTTCCTGTTTTTCCTGCATAGAAATACCACCCCCTCTTTTGTTTTATATATATACTTTAAGTGTGTTTATGTTGAACGCGTTATAAGTTGAGGTATTCATCTCGAGAAAGTATCTCTTATAGGCACGTAGTGCAAAAAGCACTGAAACATAGCAGGCGAAGGTCGGCCAGCATTTGTGGTGAATTTTTGGGATCTGGATTTCTGAATGTTAGCTTCATCAGCAGTATATATTTGAATTGGGAGTTATGCAACATATTACGAAATCTAATTGTATTATGCTTATGTCAGAATAAATACTCTTACCAGATAACTCATTCGTCTGTTTTTATCATATAATACATATATATATGTGGACATATATATATATTCCTTCTATCCGGACCTCTCCTCCTCTTTCTGACGAAAAGCCATGTAAAAACATTATACACGCACTCTTTTTTCCGTCTTATAATTAGAGTGAACCTTATACATTCCATGTGTACGTCATTTTGACTTTTGTTGCTTTGCTATTTTTATTTTTCGATTTGCCTATATATGTATTTGTATATGTAAATGTGCTCATTTGAGCGTGTTAGTGCATGTGTATGTAAACTATTATACACACACACGAACAGGTGTTAGGGGATCACCAAATAATCTTTCCAATATATATAGATATAAACGTAAAATACGCACTTCAGATAGCAGTATAATAAACTGTCCGTAATAATAATAATGATAATAATAATAATAATAATAATAATAATAATAATAATAATAATAATAATAATAATAATAATATCTCTGGGCAGCCAGTGATAATATGATCTATTGGACAAGAAACGATAAATCATATTATCTCTGGCTGCCCAGTCCTGGCTAAGAAGGAATATATTCACAGACATGACAGAGCTGGGACCTATATACACTGGAAGCTATGCCAACACCATGGAATAACAACAGAAAAAAGATTGTATAAACACACGCCAGAAAAGGTCACAGAAAACGAGAAAGCAACCATACTCTGGGATATGCCAATACACACAGATAGAGAAATTAAGGCCAATAGACCAGATATAGTTGTCAAAGATCATGAAGAAAAAAAATGCTTTCTAATTGATGTATCAATACCAGCAGATGACAACATTTCTCTAAAAGAAGTGGAAAAACTTTCAAAATACAAAGACCTGGAAATAGAGGTAACTCGAATGTGGAATCTAAAAACAGAAACAATTCCTATTATAGTAGGTGCCTTAGGTATAATAAAAAAATATTCAGACAAATACATAACAAAAACACCAGGACTTACAAATATATATAACATACAGAAAATTACACTCCTGGGCACTGCACACATCCTACGCAAAACACTTTCAATACAGTAACCATAAGAGCACCACAGCAAACCACAGCACATACCCAAGGCGCACAGAGCTGCGCTCGGTAGTGAAGTGAAAGCACGTTATAAAAATAAAACTACTGAATAATAATAATAATAATAATAATAATAATAATAATAATAATAATAATAATAATAATAATAATAATAATAATAATAATGATATACAACCGTGGAAATGCACTAGTTGTAATATTTTGTGTGAGGGAAACTTTTCAAAGCGACTAGTGCGTTAAAATAACGTAGGGCTTTGCTCAGAATGCCAGTGAGTCACTACATATGAGGTCTCGACTTAATTTGGTCTCCTCGGTGGCGAATACCTCGGATATGCTGAGCCAAATTGAAAAAGTCTGTTCTTATGTAGAAATCGGTAAACAAACCAATCTAACCAAGCTTGATATAAATCGATATAGGCACTTGAAACAGAATCGATTAAAATACCGGTATATATAACATTTATAATGTATATAGAAACGTGGAAATTGAACAGGAAGCAAAATTTTGTTACGAAGGAACAGATTTTTGAATTTTCTCGTATAAGTATAAAGTGCAGACAGACGGCTCCATCAAGCATAAGAACAGAAATGTGAAAATTCTCTCCATTACAGTATAATGTAGTTCAATATGACCTCTGTTGTATCTGGGCTTTGTCTGAGAATATACGTAATAATGCCAACACTAGGTGCCAATGTTTTATATAGGTCTGATCGATCATCGAACGATATAGTGCTAAGTAAGTTTCGATCAGATCAATCAAGGCGTGACCTATGATAAAGCGCCATTTTCTCTCTGATCGATTAGAACATGACATTGGACTAAGCAATGGTTTCAATATAATGGTATCTGAAATATATAAGAAAGAAATTGCAAAATGTTACACTTCAAATAAAACGGTTGAATGGTTATGTTCTGAACATTAAATATGCATGAACTGTGTGTATATGT
Source organism: Octopus bimaculoides (assembly GCF_046866305.1). NCBI lineage: Eukaryota > Metazoa > Mollusca > Cephalopoda > Octopoda > Octopodidae > Octopus > Octopus bimaculoides. The sequence goes on along the minus strand of NC_142929.1, from coordinate 57,660,529 downwards.
ATGTATATGCGTATTTTCGGTGTTTGTGTATTTGTTAATGCATATATGAGCGAAAGCACGTGGCTTAATGGTTAGGTAATTTGGTTATTGTTCATGAGATTGTGAGTTTGATTCCGGGCGGCTCATTGTGTCCTTGAGCAAGGCACTTTATTTCACGGTGCTTCAGTCCACTCAGCTGGCAAAAATGAGTTGTACTTGTATTTCAAAGAGTCTGCGTTGTAATATTCTGTGTCCCGCTGAATCTCCATTAGAACTGCGTGTCTGTGGAAAGCTCAGTCACTTGCACGGTAATTTCACGAGCAGGCGGTTCCGTCGTTCAGATCGACTGGAACCCATGTCGTTGTAACTGACGAAGTGTCAGTTAATGTATGTATTTATATGTATTTGTACATGTAAATGTGTGTATGTGCTTATTTGAGCGTGTTAGTGCATGTGTATGTGAACTATTAGGTGGAGGCGCAATGGCCCAGTGGTTAGGGCAGTGGACTCGCGGTCATAGGATCGCGGTTTCGATTCCCAGACCGGGCGTTGTGTGTGTTTATTGAATGAAAACACCTAAAGCTCCACGAGGCTCCGGTAGGGGTTGGTGGCGAACCCGGCTGTACTCTTTCACCACAACTTTCTCTCACTCTTACTTCCTGTTTCTGTTGTACCTGTAAATCAAAGGGTCAGCCTTGTCACACTGTGTGACGCTGAATATCCCCGAGAACTACGTTAAGGGTACACGTGTCTGTGGAGTGCTCAGCCACTTGCACGTTAATTTCACGAGCAGGCTGTTCCGTTGATCGGATCAACTGGAACCCTCGACGTCGTAAGCGACGGAGTGCCAACAACAACATGTGAACTATTATACACACACGAACAGGTGTTAGGGGGTCACCAAATAATCTTTACAATATATCTGTTCCATATTTGTGCCATATTATTTATTTAAGATCCTAAAACTATTTTTGAACAATTGCAATGATTTTAATTTCTAATGGAAAGATATAACTATAATAAACGTTGAAGCAAATTCGTTATATTAATTTAGTAAGCTTTTTTATATTTCTCTTTAGTAAAACTATTGCAAACCTTAGCTTTTATTAATCAATGTAAATGGTGAGACCTCTTCCTTCACCGATAATTCCATCATTATTCAATTGAGGACAATGCTACGCACAGTAGATAGTTAAAGTCTGTTCTATTCCTGCACCTCGCCATCACAACACTCATGTTACAAAAAACATTCCAGCCGAAAGGAATAACAGAAGTTTTTTCAGAACAAGTTTGGTAAGCTTGAAAGCATTCCTCTCAGCCCGATTCGATTTCTTTTCTGAGGCAGGTGTGTCTGTATATCTAGACGTTTATTATATAATCTATTCTGTCACTAACAAGACGATAGTGTGTAATTTGTGGGAGATTTGACCAATGGGAAGCTCATTTTTGACAAGAGCACCCTTGTTGGTTCTCTAGAATAATGCTATATTCTATAGTGCACCATACAATGGATTACATAAAATAGCTAAAATGTTATCTTACCCTTTATACCACATAAATTTATCTTATCTCGTTGACATTTTCTTTAATTTCAATGTTGAATAAATATTTCGGTGTTTTGGCTGCTACTGAAAGTAATGTCGAATTCCATCGTGTTTATATCGAAGCAGGTGCTTAGTAACACAATGTTTCTTTTCGATCTTATCTTAGAATTAAGGCACATTAAAAATTTGCAAAGTAGAACAACCAACCTTTCCCAAATAAATAACAAAGTGATTTACTAAACGGGCCTTAGACCTACTGATAATAGCAGCTGAATATCCTTGAAATCACACTCCGAGGTGGCAAACAGAACACATTTGACAGTGCAACTCTATACAACGACTGAAATAAAGACGAGATGGTCACGGCTGGAATGCTTCTGGTGATTTATTTTCCTCGATCAGAGCAGATTCGAAGCTATGTATCAACTGTAACTTTATAGATATGGAACACATCTAAACACGTCTATTTTGTTTGCTGAAAACTTTTACGAAGTTTAACATTTGCAGTTAAATCATTTCTATTTAGTTTGTAAACTTTTCATTTTCCAGGAGCTTTTTCCATCTTTTATTTCACTAAGTCAGAAATATTGACGCTGAAACTGTCAGATATCTTGAGAAAAGAGATATGGTGTGGAATATAGATATTTCAAAATAGGGTATAAAAAATACTGAAATGCAAATCCTTACTCGCTGAGGAAAATATACTTAAAAAATTGTTGATGATAGAAAGATGTATTGGAAATTTTAAAAGAAGGAAAATACTACATATTCTAAATTCTAAATTTTATTAAATATATAAAGAAAATATAAGGAAAAAATACATTTACATTGAAATATGCTACATTAATATGTAATATGAGTTAACTTTGTCCCTTTCGTGCAGACCTTTTGGCGTATAGTTCACTTGAATGAAAGCAAGCTTACATGCTAGATAATTATGTATCACTGTTGCAGAAATCTAATGAATACCCTCTAATTTTGAAGAGCAAAGGAAATAGACAATAATGAATTTATTGAAATTAAACAACATCTGAAGTAATACCGGCAACGATGGTGAGAAATAGAACGTGTGTCCTTTTTTATCTTAATATTCGATGATAGTAGCTAATGTAAATCTAATTGAGTGCGTGGGATGAACAGATCACAAAAAGAGAGAGAAAAAAAAGTTTAACATTCTTGTGAAGGTGGTGAGGTTAATTTATATTGTAAAGGACTGAATTTCTTATGCTACGTAGAATTCAGTTTTATTTTAATACAAGTCAATAAGTTAATAATTGAAGGCTGAAATATTCAAACCCTCATGACAATAAGTTGCCTCAATTGAAGCTCATTAGTGTTATAAAGCTAATATCGAAAATATTTCACCGTCTCGGTGAGTCCAGTTCACAACTTTTTTTCTTTTATTTAATATTTTCACTCTCAGCCGTACATTTGAGGCTTGCACCTAACTGAAGATTAAGTCTTTATATTTTTACGTGCTGCTAGTGAGACTCGTTTCTTTTGCAAAGACTGATTTGTTTATGTTAGACACAATTCAATACTATCTTAATACAAGGAGAATCTTGATAGCAGGTGTGTGAGAATAAGTGATAATCACAATTCCTCAAGACTTTAAGTGGCCATAAGGAGGCACTTCGGCATCGAAAATATTTCGAGGAATCGAGTTCAAAATTTAGTATTGATTCTAACATATTTTTAAAATACCCCCACATATTTCTGCCAATTTTAATAGATATTTATATTAATATCTAAGAATCTAAACTTTCTTCTACTCTAGTTTTTCTCAAATTTCTGATCTTGTATGTATTTATGAAACAGCAGCAAGAACTACAACAAAAATAGTGATCACAAATTTTGGCTCAAGACAATAGGTTTAAAGAGAGGGGTTGGTTGCCTACACCAATCTCAGTATTTGACTGGAATTGTATTTTATCGATCCCGAAAGGATGAAATACAAGATTGGTGAACGTGGTATTTGAATTCAGAGCATAAAGGGCTAGCAGAAATGCTGCTATGCATTCTTTCCGACGTGCTAAAGATTTTGCCAGTTCGTCATCTAAATAATAATAATAATAATTTAAAGCTCTGGCACAAGGCCAGCAATTTCGGGGCAGGGATTAAGTCGAATGTTTCTGTAACCTCAACAAAAGTTCTATCTCACCGTCGCAACCAATAAGTAGTTGAGATACAAAATGTCACGAGTTATTTAACCTGTTCCCTGGCGGCTAAGCATCGTATATAAAACACGTATCCATTTTTTATCAGAGTAATTTGTGACTTATGAACAGAAAGCTTTATATTACTCAGAACGGTTGGAACAAAGGCTAACTAAAAGTCTAAAAACAAGCATGGACATGTCGGACGAACTTATGAAAATGCTTAGGACAGGCAGAGGATTAAAAAATAATTCATTTGCTTACTAGTTATAGACGTAACTGGACGGCTTTTCTTTACCAATTATCTATTGATTACAGGAGAAGCTACTGCGTAGTAAATTACATATATCCCTATAATGATAGTTACTTGCATATATAAGTTACTCAACAATTCATTATTAATAGATTCGAATTTTAAAAAGTATTTCAGTAGCTTTGTTATTTATCAAGGTGTTATAATAATACCATCTCATCTTTAGGCTGACTCATTATACATCGCAATTAACTGTTTGAGAGTCCAATTAAAGGAATGTCACGTTAAGCTTAATTGATGCATAACTTAGATTTAAATGATAACTGATACGCATGATACATTGACTGACTTGAACAGTTACCAAACTCTGTATTTTCGCTTTAGTTAATGAGTTTGTATACTGTGCTATGCTGTATATTTGGCAAATCAATTTATACATACACTCATAGAATTATTCCTCACCTCTTGCTTGAAAGACACTATCGATGCAATTCCTCTACCTAAATTTACGAACTGATAGAAAGAGCAACGAAATACGACTCAATTTGCGTCATATCGTTTATAGATAATCGGTACAGTTTGAGAAATTTCACATGAGATAATGGAATGCTAGATATATTATACCTGAAAAGAAGGCTTGAACACTTCGATCATAGATCAATCCAGTCTTGGCTTAGTAGGGTTTAAGCCACTAGCCATGAGGAAAATGATAATGCTTGGAGAAAATATGTTCTACACACCAACGCCACCGTATGTGCGTCTCTGTTGTGTTGGTTATCTGGAAAACACAGATCTACGTATGCTTAGATTGAATAAATACACCAAAAATAATGAAATTAATGCATGATGATTGAATCGATTTATAAATTTACACCATCATAATCTTCGCAATAAGAGGAATAGATCGTGATTACAACTATTATAATTGAAATAGTGTGCAAGGACTTGAATATTTATTCGCAGTATGTTTCGGTAGATTCGAACGTGAATATGCAAATCGCTGTTGTATTTCGTTACAAGAGATTAACTTCTTTACGACGAATATGCGTTTATAACAACTAGTCTTGGAAAATGGTGAAGGTACTCAAAATATAAGATATAAATCGATAGTAGATAGCAGAATTGGTAGAGCAACGTAGAATAATATCATCAATTGTAAGCGGAGACAAACTCAGTTCTAATTACTCAGACCAGATTGTTAGTCTGCATGCAGCACCTTACTTTCCTCACCATTCTCAGGAGCCCTCCAAGCATCATGAGTGCTACTCTGCCTCATCTGACTATACCATGAAGTAAAGAGGTAAAACAAGAGAGCATCTATGTGGTCACTGCTCTGCTAGAAACAAATACCAACTCTAACTCAATCCATACTCTCATAAGAGAAAAAAAAAATACAAAGTGACCCCTGATTTCCTGCTCGGAGAGAAAGTAAGTAGACAAAACATAGGATGGTTAGGGGTGAAATACCTTTGATAATAAATACGGTGGATTAAACAACAAAAACAAGAACCATAAAGGAAGAAACTACATATTGTAAAATATATTTAATTATTAGCCGTTTAGCTAGCAGAATCGTTAGCATGTCAGGTGAAATGCTTAGCGGTAATTCGTCGGTACATTCTGAGTTCAGATTCCGTCGAGGTCGCCTTTTCCTTTCATCCTTTCGGAGTCGATAAAATAAAAACCAGCTGAGTACTGCGGTCGATGTAATCAACTTACCAACTCACCCGAAATTGCAAGCCTTTTTCCAAACTTTGAAGCCAATATATATTTGATTGTTATTTTACGTTCAAATCTCAAATCCTACCGGAACTACATAGTATATCATAATTTAATGTATATGAAATAAATTCCAGTGAAGTCTGTAGGTCGTAATTCTCGATATAATCGATTGATTTACTCTACTTCCTTCCTCAAAAACATGATATTGTAATAAAGTTAGAGAACAATATTATATATCTTGGTAGGGTTAAAGAATAGATGAATCTGAAGAATATGCTCGAAATTCCTGACAGTAGGACTTCATTTCTGTCCTTTGTTTATTAACCCCAGATAGTTTGGTCGAGGTAAATATGTTTAACCCATGGAGTTAAGCTATTAAATGTGTTCAATCTTTAAAATAAACTATGAAACATATTCCTTTTTGACGATAAATGATCAAACATGTTCATTCCTCGAGCACAACTACCCTTACAGCTAAACCACTAAGCATGTTAATCCTTTGAACACACACACACACACACACACACACACACATATATATAATATATAAATATATGCATATATCCATACATATATGTACATACCTACATATATATGTATATATAATTGCATACATGGGTACACGATATCACAAAAAACGTTAAACACAACGCGAAACGAAAACAAAAACGAAAACAGAAAACGAACTTTTTTCGAACAACGAAAAAAACAAACAGAGAAACGAGACATGCAACATAAAGAATATTCTCCTTCATCAGTTGTCCCTGTCCATCTACTCCGCGTTTCGAAGGCATGGACAATATGCGATTTCGTTGGAACAGTCCTTCCCGCAAAGCAAATTAAATAAAATTTGGAATTTTTTGCGGAGGATGAAAGTGTTAACAAGAACAGGCAGGACAGTGAGAACAAGACGGTAAAAGCAAGACAGGACAGTGAAAACAAGCGGTAAGGGCTGTTAGGCCAAGGCGATACAAAAATTATTATTGTGAACGCTATATATATATATATATATATATATATATATATATATAAACATTTTTATGTGAACTTTACTATGTATTTCAGTATCTTTTTATATGCGATTCAATGAAGAAGCCATTTTGTTGCGACCTGCTAGAAACAAAGGTCAAGACTATCTCGAATGACGCCTTACTGTCTTCAAGAAGGAATGACACTGGTTAATAATGTAACTCTGGGTACCCTCAGAGACAGGTTGTTCGTGGCTGGAGTGTCTTTCATAATAGGCCTGTTAGATCAAGTCTGGGTAGTAATAGCAACTACTACTACTACTACTACTACTACTACTACTACTACTACTACTACTACTGCTGCTGCTGCTGCTGCTGCTGCTGCTACTACTACTACTACTACTACTACTACTGCTACTACTACTACTACTGCTACTTTTGCGATGCTTGATTATTCTGAAATCCTGTAAGAGCAGAGGAACAATTTCAAAGATGATCTCTTGTCACATGAATCCCTTAGATCCATAATTGATTGATCCAGAGGGCAAAGCCAAATACGACCATTCTGTATTTTATACATCTACGGCTACATTAACGAATGTTTTACTGTTTATTTTTGTTTTGTTTTCCTTGTATTTTAAGACAGTAGAATGCACGTTCTTCAGACAGTGGGAAGATTAAGCTGTTACTTCTAGCAAGCCAAATAACCTCATAAAAACTAGCCACGTTATCTCGATTAATTCTACGTTGCTGAGAGTAAAGAGGCAGTATTATTTATGTGGCTATTAACATCAATAGCAATACAAATCTATTTCTGTGAAATTTTACTATTTAACATTATATAGAATTGAAATGTGAATGCTAATAAATCAAATGGTGTTGTGGCTATTGTTGCTTTTATTGTTGTTGTTGTTGTTGTTGTTGTGATTGTGGTGGTAGTGGTGGTGGTGGTGGTGGTGGTGGCGGCGGCGTGGTGGTGGTGGTAGTGGTGCCTGTGGTCGTTGTCGTCGTCGTGTTGAGTTGTGCTTTGATTAACGTTGGCTGAGATATTATTTTTGAAATAAATGAGTGAGCGGTTTTTGCTAACCTCTTCCATAATGCTCTGCTTCAGCGATCGTCTGACAATTGGAACGATCTCTATCAGACTGACAGAGACGAATATATTGTGAGAAGATAAGATTGTGAGCCTTAGATTTGTCTGTCTATCTGTCTGTCAAATTGTCTGTCTGTGTGTCTATCTGTACGAATGTGATTATATCTATTTGTGATCTATCTCCTCTCTTTCACATTAATGCATATATATACACACGTACACACACACACACACACACACACACACAAATACACACACAAATACACACACACACACACACACACACACACACACATATATATACATACAAACACACACGCGCGCACACACACACATACGATCCCCCCCCCACACACACATATACATATATATATATATATATATATATATATATATATATATATATATATGTTTCTGTCCATGTATTATGTATATTTATCTCATTATAAATAGGTAACTTTAAAAGCCATTTGAAATGCACTATAAGTCATAACCGAATCGGTATTTGGCCCTGTCACCTCCCTTTCCAGTTCAAACAATATTTTGTTATTATTATTATTATTATTATTATTATTATTATTATTATTATTATTATTATTATTATTTTCCTTTTTTTTTTTACTAGAGTCAGAAAAAAGCATAAGTACCCATAACCTCTGAGAACCCTCCGGGACTTGTCTGATTGATCGATGATACTGTTGATGTTTCAGCTTGAACATCTGCCTGTAGATCGCTGTCTGATAGACAAAAAAGCAACAACTGTTAACAACAGCAAAAATCCTTTATATTTCCAAAGATCTGAACAGCTGTTGAGAAAAAGGGTGGCGTGTTCTAGTTCAGGCAGAGGAATTTTCAACTGAGGTTTGCGGAATGATGGAAGTTAGAAGAGCTTAAATGAAGAGAGCATGTAGCTAGCTATCCCAGAGATGCAGGGACGTTTTTTTGTCGTAGAACAAAAGATATGGAGAAGGATCATCAATTCTATGAGTTAAAGCATTTTCGAACTTCAAGCTTTGCCGATAAGTGAAGTGGTTTTCTTTTGGAAGTGGACTATATTATTCTTCACAAATACATAATATTTGTATTTCAATCATAAAGCAAAGAAACATTGCTTGAAAATATTGTTATTTATAACGAAACACTGTCTAAATAATTACTTAACGATATACCTTGGTGGGAAAATAGTTATATATAATACCTTGTAATATATTGCTAAAAGAGCTCTTATTCGGGAAAAAGCCGAAGTCTACCCCCAGGACAATAATCTAACTTCATACTATTAATTATAATTGACGTCTTCTAAACCTTATGTTAATATTAATGAGCAATATGCCAAAAGGAGTCTTAATATATCTATATATATAAAAATGAGAATGTGTGTCTGTCTGTCTGTCTGTCTGTCTGTCTGTCTGTCTGTCTGTCTGTCTGTCTGTGTGAATCCCTAAAACTCGAGAACTACGCAACCAATTTCATTCAAATTTTACAGATGCCTTACTTAGGGTTCCAGTTGTGTTTTAGTCAAAAAAAAATTTTAACTTCTTCCAGAGTTCGAGCCCACAGCAACATAATATCTCCTCCACTATTTAAGTATTACGTGTCAAAAGTGAAACAAAAACACTCATGTCAAATACTTTCACTTTAAAAATGAAACTATTCTACTAACTGAAACAATCACATTTCGATACTGTAATGACAGATACTTTCAGGGAGAGAGAGAAAGAGAGAAAGAGAGAAAGAGAGAGAGAGAGAGAGAGAGAGAGAGAGAGAGAGAGAGAGAGAGAGAGAGAGAGAGAGAGATGTATATGTATACATATAGATGTATATGTACACGTTATTCCACTAACTGAAACAATCACATTTCGATACTTTCAGAGAGAGAGAAAGAGATGTATATGTATACATATACATGTATATGTACACGTAGATGCATATATATATATATATATATATATATATATATATATATATATATATATATATACATATATATAGATAGATAGATAGATATAGATCTATATGCATACATGTATATGTATACACATGTGTAGATGTATATGTACATGTATAGATGTACATGTAATATGTACACATATATACATATATATACATGCATACAGATATCTATACATATATACACCCATCACACACAAACACATGCACACAAACACACACATTAGTCATTTGTTTTCTTATCCAAAACTACGTCAAAAGTACTGAACGGATCTTTATGAAATTTGGAAATTATATTCTATGTATAACGGCCATAACTCCCATGAAAATTCATATATTTTTGATGTTGATGAAATTTTAACCCGAACATAACAGATGAGCATTATTTGTAATTCAACGGTACAACAGTGTAAGACTACCCTTTCAGATATACTTTCATTGTGATTTCTGCAATGTGGTGCATAAATTGTCAAGTAAATGAGACGCATCTTTGCCTCCACTGATTCACTTGCAAAGTGTTGAGTAAAATTATTTCGTTGCAGACCTCCTTTGGGTCTTTTTATTATCACTACGACACACATAGACCCAGTTGGTAACATTGATTTCAAGGCCCTCCTAGATGAGAGACTGGCATTCCACTTAATGTCTATGTTCCATGCTGGCATGGATTGGAGAGTTATTAATGTAGAAATATGGTATCGTAGCTACTAACAGTTGAGGGTTGCGTAGTCTAGACGGCGTTTTTAGATTTCATCATTCTCTTTAACCCGGGCAAAGCCGGGTATTTCTGCTAGTATATATATATATATATATATATATATATATATATATATATATATATATATATATATATATATATATATATATATATATAGAGAGAGAGAGAGAGAGAGAGAGAGAGAGATAGATAGATAGATAGATAGATAGATAGATAGACAGACAGATAGACAGACAGACAGACAGACAAACAGACAGACAGGTAGACAAGTATATATATATACATATATATATATATATATAAGCTACAATGTATTTCTTTTTGTCCGAGAGCAACACAACAAGAGTTTAGATAAACATGTAGAAGCAAAGCAAACACAACATTAGTAAGAAAGTGAGACACGTACACAAGCACCTGCTTATTAACAAACCAGTAAATGACATTTACAACCCGACGATGAACGATTTATTTTTCTTCGTTTGGCTTTCTTTAACTTTCTTTATCTTTGAAAGTATTCTTTTTTGATTAATTCATTTTAACCGAATGTAGAGGAATTCGTGTGCGTGGTTGGCCGTTTTATTATAAGTATATATTTACAAACTTATACTTCTGTGTGTTTGTATGAGTGTTTGCTTGTTTGCATGTGCGTTTGGATGTCTGGGCATTGTATTTATTATTAGTTGAATTTATAATATCACATTACAACTCGGAGTTACGCCAGGTTATGGCTCTCATCGAATAATGTCCAGAAAGTACGAGTACACTTTCACATACTGAGACATTGTAAGCTGTTATTTAAACACGGTGCTATGGTTGCTTAATCAGGAAGGGATAATAGGAAGTCGATTGCTATTGGCTATTAAGGAATGCGCAATAAAATACAAATATGTGAGTGTATATATGTAAGCGGCCGTTTGATAATTTATACACCAATGTGTTGTTTATATAATGTGTGTGAATGTGTGTGTGGGAGAGAGAGAGAGAGAGAGAGAGAGAGAGAGAGAGAGAGAGAGAGAGTGTGTGTGTGTGTGTGTGTGTGTACTTCTAGACCACACCCAACAGAAAACTATTCCACTGAGTGGCAAAAATGTATGCTTAAATTTGACACTACTGATTATTTTCTTTCAATATAAGTACAGGCATAGTCGTATGATAAGAGGTTTTGCTTCCCAACCACATAGTTCCGAGTTCTGTCCCATTGCGTGCCATCTTGGGCAAGTGTTTTCTACTATACTCTTCGGCCGATTAAAGCCTTGTGAGTGAATTTGGCAAAGGGAAACTGAAAGAAGCCCGTCGTATACATATACGTATACACACACACACACATATATACATATACACACACACACACACACACACACACACACACACACACACACATATATATATATATAAAAAATTTTTGAAGCGGACTGGTCCCTAGCTACATTTTGGCATAAAAAATTGAGATCTGATCCAGTAGAAAAAAGTTTACATCAAAATTTGTTGTAACGCCACCAATCAAGTTTTGATCTAAATAACTTTTTTTATTATTTTAAAAGCAAAATATATTTATCTTAGCTTCAATGATAGAAGAGAGCATGAAGAATTTCACAGTTTTGTCAGTTTTGTTCCCATGCAACAAAAATTTGTATAAAAAAAGTTGTGAGGTAAAATGTCATTAAAAAAATAAGGCAAAAATTGGATTTAAGTATAATTAAGATTTTTATTTTAATAATAAACTATATGTTAATTAAGCTTAAATGATAGAGTTCAATTCGAGGAATTTCATGGTATCAATCTCATGCAATGAAGTTTTAAAAGAAAAAAAGTTATGAGTGTTTGTTTCTCAAATTTGAGGGTGATAATATAGTTCAATACCTCCTTATGAATATAGTTCTATAAGGGGACTTTTAACACATGTCACCGACGTCATTTAGATAAAGAAAAAATTCTCAACGACATCTCTAATTGACACATTTGTCACATTATTAATTAGCATAATAGCACAGTCCGGAAAAACATGTATTACATGGAAAAATACGAGCAAGAGAAATAATATTCTTAAGATTATAAACCTGGAAATTTACAGGATAAGTTATTACTCTTGGAAAAGTTCAGGACAGCTTATTACATCTGGTAAAGTACAGAACAAGAAAAATTTTACTTAAAATATTGCAGCTAAGGATAAAATGTGAATATTAAAAACTATTTGATTTTAATTTACAAAGTAACATTATAATTAAAAAAAGGTACCATCATCTTGTTAAAATATTGACACACTAGAATACTTAAAAAACGAGAACCAGCAGTACCAATACAGATTAAGTTTTATGCAAAGTAGAATAGTATATATGGTAGGCAAATTCATTATGTAAAGATATGAAGACTTGGCAATAACTTAAGGAATAACTCAAGCAAATTTTACTGTGAAATTGTTGTTACAGGTAGATTTTTCTGTAATATATAACTAACTTTTGTATTATTCTATTTATTGTACTAACCAATAATGTACTACTACAATTTTTTATAACCTATTTTCAAATTTCTAATTAGTAATTCATGACTAAAAACAACGAAATTTTTTAAAGTGCAAAAATATTTTGAGTTATTTTTTTTTAATAATAGTAACAGGTAATAAAATTAGAAGTAATAACTTGTAATAAAATTTTTAGTTTTAATAAAAGCTAATATTTTCTAATTCTAAATATTGTATTTGAAATTTTATCCTTATCTGCAATATTTTAAGTAAGAATTTTCTTGTTCTATACTTTAACAGATGTAATAAGCTGTCCTGAACTTTTCCAAGTGTAATAACTTGTCCTGCAGTTTTCCAGGTCTTTAGAATATTATTTCTTTTGCTCGCATTTTTCCATGTAATATATATATATATACTAATAATAATATAATTTACAACAACGCACTGCGGCATTAAAATTAAAATTTGCTGCGGCATTAAAATTAAAATTTGCTGCGGCATTAAAATTGGTTATCGCACACATTGGTTGAGATGAACAAGCTCTTCAACTCTGGGGTCAGTAAGGCTCACTGAAGATGAACTAAGTGTATTTCTCAAAGTTCGCAATCACTGTGATACAGGTATGTCTGACTGTTTCAATTTTCGATTATTTTCTTCATTGGTACGAGGTCTTAGGATTTTTGTTAATTTGCCTGCTTTCACCTTTGTGTTTAAGTCAAAACTTGTGATTTGATCATTTTGACTTCTATTTTAGCATGCCGGTACTGCCTGTTAGTACCCTTAATTATTAGTTGATAATTTTTACCTTTAAGGTTCTTTTCTACGCATGCTAAGCCGCTGATATTACTATAAACAATAATATCCTAACATATATACATATATATATATATATGAAGTATGGGAGTTTAGTTCACAAGTGATCTAAGTAATTACGTACGCTAGGTAAGTGCTGTAATGGATTACTAGGGCTCCAAGGTTGTAGCCGAGACGGTAGCCATGGATCCATTGCAGAATTCCGATGCAGCCGATATATAACTGTTAAACAGCACAGCTGTCCCGTTTAACAATTATATATATATATATATACACACACACATATATACATACATACATATATATATATATATATATATATATATATATATATATATATATATATACGTATGTATGTATGTATGTATGTATGTATGTATGTATGTATGTATGTATCTATGTATGTATGTATCTATGTATGTATCTATGTAAGTATCTATGTACATATATATAATATGAAAAAATAAGAAAAAACAAAAGCAAAACATTATCACATGAACAATATTCTGTAATAAACTACTTTCCAGTATCCTCTAGGAACCACCATAAAAATAATGGAGAAGGAAATGCTTAATAGTTTAAGCCACTATAACTACACTGTGGTAAAAATAAAACCAATGCTACAAAATATTACCTTTGCTTAATTTGAGAATAATTTCCGTGCGGCTTTCCAGGAGCAATTTCACAAAAAGAACTAAATAAGCTACAGCCGCACGGAAAGCATGTCTATTGCCAACAAGCGCCGTATGGGGAAAATATGAGAAATGCATGGGAAAGGTAACCGACATGAGATCCTCAAACCATAGAAGCGTGCCTTTACGGAGAAAATCCCTAAGAAAAAATATTATATGCAGTGCTGAAGCCCCAACCATTTGCATATCAAAAAACATCCTTTAAAGAGCCACCTTCATCAACGATCCACCTTGAAAATATACATCACTTTTGAAACCCATATGGAATTCGAGAAAGAGGAAACCGGAACTCTTCCATGTACAGCATTAAAATAACACAAGTACTAACACCTATGTTTAACACAGAAGCGCCACATCTTACGCCAGTCTTAAAAAATAAAAAGAAAAAGCTAATTTCTTATGGAATGTGAAGTGGAGCCCTCTAATGCACGAAGGGCGGCAAACAGTGGTCTACGTTGCTTATTCTGCCTAGACTAATATCTTCCAAATCTATTGATGCATACATTCGAC
>NC_142929.1:57640673-57643173 GCF_046866305.1 Octopus bimaculoides | reverse complement strand
TATAGTGTCGGGTAAACCAGCACAATTAAAAGAATTTTGTGAATTTGTGAAAGTGAATGACTTCAATTTATTACAACATGCTGTAACTCGCTGGTTCTCTTTTTTGACTGTCTGTTGGCAGAACAGTTTAGTTGTAGGATGTTATAAAAAGCTGTTCTCTGGGTTTAGGAGAGAAGGAGTGCTTGATGGCGATGTTTCAATGCTTTGGTGAAGAAAAAGTATATCTGTATATCGTCAAAGATCTATTTCTTCTTTTCCAGTTACATTCTTAAATTGTCCTCAGGCACTATCGAACGTCTCGAAGCAAAAGCATTCTGCAAAATTTCAATGTCTAAGTATGCATAATTTTATTATTGAAGCTAAAAGCGGAACGGGAAGATAAACTTGAGAGAAGGGTAAGGATATATACAGGGTGCGCCGTAAAGAATTCTCGATTATTTAAATAAGTTTCTTTTATTAAATTCACTTTGAAATTACACAAAAATAATTAAAATGCGTTCCTCGACATTCAATTGTACATATATACTCCACTGCTTGTTTACATTCGGTGAGTAAATCGTTTCAATATGGCAGCTAACAGGCGAAGTGAGATTGTTACTCCGAAAAAAGCAGAACATAGCACCAAAGACGTGGATTCCGGATTTGGTGTTGATTCCGAAACAATCTATATTGCCAAGAAACGCTACAATGAGACAGGTTCAATCGATAGCAAGCCTATTCCTGGTCGAAAACGATTCGTCAGGACAAAACAACTGTGGATGTCGTCCGAAGGAGAGTGTAACGAAATCGACGGTGGAGCATGAGGAAAATGGTGAAAAGTTTCGATTTCTCTCTGATAACCATGCGACGATTGTGCATGAAGACTTAAATTGTATGTCATTAAAATTGCAACGTCAATACCTGGTTTCGGCTGCTTCCAAAGCGGACAGGTGCGAGAAAATGGCCAAGAAGATTCAGAGCGCCGATGACAATGTTTTCATCTCGTCGGACGAAAACATATTCACCGTGGAGGCTGTAACGAACTCCTAGAGTGACAGGATTTTGGTCACGAGATCGGATGCTGTTCCTGAAGGCACCCGCAAGCTGTTTCGCCGAATGAAGACCGCCGGAGTGATGGTTTGGGCAGTAGTGTCATCCGATGGTGG
Source organism: Octopus bimaculoides (assembly GCF_046866305.1). NCBI lineage: Eukaryota > Metazoa > Mollusca > Cephalopoda > Octopoda > Octopodidae > Octopus > Octopus bimaculoides. Next base: position 57,642,028 of record NC_142929.1, on the reverse strand, counting down.
AAAATCTCTGGTGTTCATTTAAGGTCAATTCGGCAAGTTACCTGAAAATGGAGGATAATGTTTTACCATGGGTGACCAAAACATTTGGAGACACTTACGTGTTCACGCAAGACAGGGCTCCTTCTTATACTTTCAATGTGATGCAGCAGTGGTGATGGAACCATTTCAACGGGTTCTGTCCAGCCTATGCGTCATCTCTAAGGACTTCGCTATTTCGTCCATTCTAGTAAGTGATATTTCAAGAGTTTCCTACAAAAATATCACCGCTCTGAAAAAAGCCATAGTCGCGTCATGGGATCATTTAAGAGAAAAAGTCTTCCGGCGTTCGTATGACTGTTCTTGGCCGTTTTCGGGCGACTGTGAAAGCTAAAGGCGGACTTTAATGAATGAAACGTACCTTACTATCTTACATGACCATATTTAATTAATTTCTAAAGAAACAGTGCATTTTTATGTCCTTTACTAAAAATTATAACAAAAAATCAATTGGAAATTCTTTACGGCGCACCCAATATATATATATATATATATATATATATATATATATATATATATATCTTATATATGAATGGCAATTGCCTAAACTAGCAAACCAATCTCCGCGAAAGTTTGCATACATATTAAACAAACATCTAGTTCAATTATAGGCTAATTGGATTTCTATAAAAATCGCTAATGGGCCCCCTACGGAGGTTGGGCTATTATATGATAAAATGAGAAGGATGCAAAAGTCTTAGGTTGAGGGAAATGTGGTGGCATAATGAAGCTGGCTGATATTAGGGAAGGGGAAGAGACAGGAAGAGAAAGAGAGACAGGGAATGTAAGAGACAGCGAGAGACAGGGTCAGAGCTGGAGAGAGAATGTGTTTACTGAATGTTTACCTATTAGTTAACGTATACGCTTTAGTGAACTGACTATCGTATGTTCAGTCAAAACTTTTACAATATCTCCAACAACAGATGTAAAACTAACAAGTGAAATGTAAAGTGCTTTTGTATTTGTTTCCAAATCCCCGCATTAAGATTTATTAAAACTTTACCAACGTGCTGAAACAACAAAACTATAGATAATGTCTTTCATCTTCTTCCATAGATGAATAGCCCATTGTTGTCGGGCAATTTTTACAATAGAATGTCTTATATAAAATATTTCGAATGCACATGAGAGCGTGCTCATACATGCATGATCGCATATAACCATATAACCATTATATATACAAATACACAAGTACACATACACATGCACACACAGATACACAAACACATACATGTGTTTATAGGCTGATAAAGTCATGAGTTTGAAGAACAAAATTGGCAGAGTGTACAGAATCTTACACGATTTATTAAGAAGGTAAA
>NC_142929.1:57605673-57635673 GCF_046866305.1 Octopus bimaculoides | reverse complement strand
TTGTTAATAATAAACAATTATTAACTTCCCCATCTCCATTTTCATTTCTCTTCGTCTTTTAAATGCATATACACTATGTTTTACGTATACCTATTGTTTTCAGAGAATTTCGTTCTCCCAAAATACCGGGTATTGAACCAGTATTTCGTTGAATGCAACCATCCCTGCACGAGGTTAACATATCCTCAAATTAAATTTTATATATATATATATATATATATATATATATATATATATATATATATATATATATATATATATATCTTCTAATATATAAAACGGAGATGTCTGTGTATTCGCTTTTCACGTGAAATCGACTTCACCAAATGCTTCCATACTTGTGATGCATGAATAATTTGACCTTGGATAAATATTAGGCTCTTCATTTGATTTTTTTTATTAAAAATAAATAATATTGCTTTATATTTATGATTCACTTTAAAAAGGTTCTTCAATGTCAACTTCCGGTATTGACGTAGCAATATGCAATGTCAACTTCCGGTATTGACGTAGCGTGTATGTAGTATTTACTCTCTCTCTCTCTCTCTCTCTCTCATACACACGCACTCACAAAGATCTATGCATATTTATGCATGTACGTATACATGACAACAAACCTCTCTCTCTCTCACTCTCTGTCACACACACACACACATCCATTTCATCTGATGTGTGATACTGTGTGTGTGTGTGTGTGTGTGTGTGTGTGTGTGCGTGCGTGCGTGCGTGAGGGGGTTCCACAATCGCCATTTATTTCAATTACTCTTGTGAGGATATTCACGTAAATCATTTTTTTCATTTAATCCCCATTTTAATTTTCGTAAAAGTTTCCAAGTACCAATGAGGCTTTTTGGCGCATCTTCAATTTTCCCATTCATGAGAGGCGCCCAGCCATCATTCATCTGAGAGTCCATCTACAGAATGTCCTCAAATTTCTATACAGCATATTTTGCTTTTTTTCATCCAGTATATAAGCAACAATTTCATTCCCGGGCAACGCCGGGTGCCTCTGCTAGTATATATATATATATATATATATATATATATATATGGGTAAAATTTTAAGGAGTGTAAATGAAGATTAACAGACAATGGATAATTGTTATTATGTATTTGATTTTGATATATCGTAGGGATTTAGGACACGTCGGACACTCTGGTGTATTCCAACAACCTACAATCAACGTAACACCTGCTTTGGACCAGCATCTCTGCACTAAATACCAATAGGGCTGGTTTTCTCTGTATACACAACCGGAATATTCTATTTGATATTTATCAACCACATGTGGTCATGCTGGATCACTGCCTTGAATGGTTTTAGTCGAACAAATCGGCTCCAGGACATTCCTTGTAAGCCTACTTCTTATTCTATCGGTCGCTTTTGCCAAGCCGCTAATTTACAGGAACATGATGACAGCAACATCGGTTATCAAGTGATGGCTGGGAGACAAACACACACACACACACACACGCATACACAGAAGCACACACATACATACACACAAACATACACACACGCATATACGCCGGGATTCTTTCAGTTTCCGTCTACCAAATACATTCATAAGATTTTTGTCGGCCTGAGGTTATAGTAGAAGACACTTGCCCAAGGTTCCATGCAGTAGAACTGAACCCGGAACCATGTGGCTGGGAAGCAAGCTTCTCATCACAGAGCCACGCCTTTTCAACCATTTTTTACCTATGGGCACTTTTGATACCTCAAAGGGGTCCATAGGGTCAAGGGCCATATAGATCTCGGTCGAGAACCACTGCACTAATCCTTTCAAAGCAATGCTTCAATATGCCTGCCGTCCAATGACGGAAATGAGTAAAAGATAAAAGCATGTGCGCACACTCACACGCATGTATGAGTGTCTGTGTGTTGGAGAAGGCGTTTTCTAGGTCTGTGTGGGTGTGTTTGTTTGCTTCAGACAGACACTGGGAAATATTATATTATGTATGAGTCTTTAAGTTTTTTTTTGTTTTCTTTCACTGCAATAATTACTACGTAACGTATGGTATTGTGATTTTCGTCGGCTTCTATCAGGTCTAATAAAGATGTTCTTCTCTGCGTTGAGTTGTTTTTATTTTCCTTTTACAGTTCTTTAGTGTGTTTCTAATCTGTGTTATTCTTTAACTTTGTTTTTCGGCAATGTGTCTTTAGATCTAGAAAAACAAAGTAACTATTTTTCTTTACATGAAAGTAGAGCAAGTAAGTTTTATTGAGGAAACTTACTCTTGTATAGTTTTTAACCCTTCTTAATTTATGGTCCCCACATTGAAGACAATCACAGTGTAATTTAAGGCAGATCTGTGAGTTATTTCTGAAAGATCAGAGAGCCTGGCGTGTGGACTTCAAAACTTTACTCTTCCGACCTAAGCCCAAAAGTATTCATAAGAAAATATGCTAAACCTTTTCAACCTCGAATGTAATGCATCCACATCTTCAATATATCGATATATATATATATATATATATATATATATATATATATATATATATATATATATATATATATATATATATATATATATATATATATACATATGGGGAGAATTCACACAAAAAAAAACAAAGGACGAAGACAGGTGGTGTAGACAACAAACAGATGTATTAGTTTAACGCTCGGGAAGTGAAAAAGTTTTAAACGTTTCGAGCCTACACTCTTCTACATAAAGGAACCCAGAAAGAAACAAGGAGAGAAAATAATGTGTAGTGGCTAGCGACCTATCATTGTGAATATATACAAACTCATATACATGCAAACACGCACGCACAAACACTCATACACATATATTCACAAGTAGTTCACTTTAGTAAATTATTTAGTATATAATTTAATTTCACTGTTCATATACACGAACCATATAGATGTTTTCGTTAGCTCGTTTGCTATTTTTAATATACTGCAGAAGATTAAGTTGGCATGAGATGGTTCACTTTGAGAAAAATAGCAGTAAATTCTTCACCTTACCGTCTTAGAAAGGAATGGAGAGGCATGCGTGGAGCAAATACTAGATGCATTAAAATTTAAACTGAGATAGCGAGATAAAGTTTGTAATACTTTTGATCACAGCTCAGAGATAATCTGCGAGATAAAGAAGACGAATACAGAATTCTCTGATTCATTGTAAATACAACTCAGTCTTGCTATTTAAACTGAAAAACTCTTTTCCAAAGAATACAACATCAACATCATAAACTCGTTGGAACGGTAGAAGATATTTTTCTTACCTCGTTGCTTATCAAATTCTTTCGTTCACCGGTATAACTGAAGCAAAACTCTTAATATTTTATTCATGAGACCACATAGCACTGAAGGCTATGTTTTTAAGGACCCTGCCATAACCTTTTTTTCATATCTTATTCAGTGGAATGGTTTCTACACTCATTATATCTGTATGAGTTTCCACACTGATGCGATTGATGTTCCACTCCACAGCTTTCTACGTCAATGTTTGCATGGTAGTTGGAGACAAACTTTTAGAAAGTTACTCGTCTTGGAAGAAAACTGGATAAGGTTTAATACGAAACCTACAAAGTGACACACAAAAGCTGATTGGAGCAAATAAGCGAACCTGGGCGGAAAAGAAAAGTAGAAGCCGAGCTCATTGAAACGACGACACCATCTACTTGTCTATTCCGAGTTTTGATAAAATTTAATGATACATAACCTTTGTAGATCAGTGGATAAGTACACAAATACTGTTTGTATAATATTCATTCACTGCAAAAATTTGACATCCAAATATTTGGGACTCGTTTTTCTTCATAGAGTGAAATAAAACAATTGAAATATGAAACATCTTCTTAACATCATGATACGTGAAGCTGAGTAAGACACTATTTTAGTTACAATTCATTTTGTGCATTTTACGGTCGTGAGGGTGTCGAATGTCCATTGAAAACTTCCTTACCAGTGAACTTTTGCGGAAGAATGCAAAGCACGTTACCTGTTGCCTTTCTTCATGTATTTTTTACCAGATTTCATCTTGCTAGATATAGACAAATTTGCAACACATGTCTGGTTATTCGGGACGTAAAAATATTCATCATCCTGGATTTTATCGACTCCGGAGATATGACAAGCAAATCTAAACTCGGTAGGATTTGAACACAGGACGTAATGAGCCGAAGTAAATACAACAAGCATTTATAATGAAACACCATCTTTCAGGCTTTTTAACTGCAGTGAAATATATATAAGATTTTCTGGAATTTTTCTTCTCTGTAAACGCTCTACATCACTCCAATTCACGTCAAGCATATCATGGTCAGTAACTTAATCATCGGACTACGAATGTTCCTCATCATTTTTTCAGCAACAAGTTTCCAGCTGTTTGAAGCGATAATCTCTGTCGACATATATACCGAAAAAATAAAAGTTTGTACTCTATCACCCGTACCTCACAGTGTTCATGACGAAGACACTTAAATAACAACTGCACAATCCATGCAGCTATAAATAAGTGTACCAACCAGATCAGTTTAACATCATAAGCTGGAACCACACCGAGCTGAATTTGATTAATATGTTGTTAGAGTTTGCTTTTCATACTTTTGAAGTCGCTAATATAAGTACCAGTCATGTAATGGGGACAGTATAGCTCACAGTATCCTATTCCCTACACAATTTATGGATTTGTACATATACGAGAAGTCAATATAGATTTTAGCAAGGCGACGAACTGGCAGAATCGTTACTACACCGGGCAAAATGCTTTCGTTCGTATTTACGTTCTGAGTTCAAATTCTGCCGAGGTCGACTTTGCCTTTCATCCTTTCGGAGTCGATAAAATAAGTACCAATGGAACACTGGGGGTCAATTTAATTGGCTTACCCCATGCCCCGAAATTGTTGGCCTTGTGCGAAAATCTGAAGCCAATATTATAGATTTGAGGAATATTCATGGACTTCTAGTGAATATTTTACTTCTCAAAGCGCTGGGTCCTGTTTTCTCTGGTTGATTCTGTGAGAGGGGACAACTGCCTGTTGTCAGAGGGCTCTCAGGGTCTCTTTCTGAAAAATCCAAGTACCACTCACAAAATCTTAGCTATCCTCCGCAGAGCAGTTTTTTGGGAGCTTGCTCTGCTCTCATGTCAATTCTGGTTTATTATTATTATTATTTATTATTATTATTATCATTATTATTATTATTATTATTATTATTATTATTATTATTATTATTATTATTATTATTATTATTATTATTATTATTGTTCAGTAGTTTTATTTTTATAACGTGCTTTCACTTCACTACCGAGTGCAGCTCTGTGTGCCTTGGGTATGTGCTGTGGTTTGCTGTGATGCTCTTATGGTTACTGTATTGAAAGTGTTTTGCGTAGGATGTGTGCAGTGCCCAGTAGTGCAATTTTCTGTATGTTATATATATTTGTAAGTCCTGGTGTTATTATTATTATTATTATTATTATTATTATTATTATTATTATTATTAGGACTAAAGGCAGACACTTTCGTCTTAGGCCAAGCCCTCAATAACTTTTTTTCAAGTTTCACTTGGAAAGGAAGTCGAGGGTGGAGAGTGAAGTGGTGCTTTCTAGCAAGTTTGTTGAAAGCTGAATAAATGCTGGAAGAATGGCCAGCGTGAAAGGACCAATTCTGAGCGTGCACCTGTAAAAAACGAAGGGCTCTTGCCCTGTTGTTCAGGCAATCGTAGCTTTTGTGGGCTTTTTTACGAGGACCTTAGAGCGCTTCCCCTATAGGGTGTTTAATTTTTAACTATTATTTATATTGTGTACACGCGAAAAGCCATTGTATCGTCTTGGTTTTGTCTTTAATGTTGTTATATGTCTTTTAATGTTATTTTGTGTGAGCCCCTGTGGATAATAAAGGAATAAATTATCATCATCATTGTTGTTGTTGTTATTATTATTATTATTATTATTATTATTATTATTATTATTATTATTATTATTACTATGGCGGCGAGCTGGAAGAGCCGTTAGCGTGCCGGGCAAAATGTTTAGCAGCATTTCGTCCGTCTTTACGTTCTGAGTTCAAATTCCGCAGAGGTTGACTTTGCCTTTTATCTATTCGGGTTCGATAAAATAAGTACCAGTTGAGTACTGGAGTCGATGTAATCGATTCCCGACCGAACCGTCCCCCACAACCGCAAAAAATTTCAGGCCTTGTGGCTGTAGTAGAAAGTATTATTATTATTATCATTATTTCATGAATATCGCTTGGAGAGAGTTAAGGAGGGTTTATATACACTGAATTTCACTAAACACAAGCACACTCACACAAGATGGCAAAATATCATGACCCAGTATTATTATTATTATTGGTACACACATCACGTTTTATAACGCTTAACTCATCAGTTTAGTTGAATAAAAATTAGTACAACAGCTTGCAATACATCCTACTTACTCCGAAACAACAAATGTGATTCGGGCATGTGTTTGTTTTGGGTTTGACAAAGTTACTTCGAAAAGACAAAAATCTGCTAAAGTAATAATAATCAATGTTTGTATTTCTTTATCACACCCTCACCCCTCTTTTGAACATGTCTCAAGTTCAAATTCTTGTTGACTTTTAATCTTTGCTTTTTGGTATGTTTTTATTATATGTTATGTGTGTATGAGATTTCCTTTTTACTTCTCTTTGAATTTTATGTGCCGTCACTTGAGAAGATGCAACCCATAATTGTAATGATTATAAAATATCACATCACACACACACACACACACACACACACACACACACACACACATGTATATATTTGTATGAATGTGTGTATATATGCTTGTGAGGAAGTGTGTATTTATCATGCATATATATATGTGTGTGTGTGTGTGTGTGTGTGTGTGTGTGTGTGTGTGTGTGTGTGTGTGAGAGTGTGTGTGTGTGAGTGTGCGTGCGTGTGTATGTATGTATACATGGGTGCGCCTGAATACGTGTATATAGGGTGGAGAGAGAGAGAGAAAAGCACTAATTGGATAGATGTTGACATTTTTCACATATCAGTCACACACATCAATACAATTATTTTCACATACCTGATCATACACATACATACCCTCATGTATATAAATATATACGTGTGTGTGTATTCGAAATTCTTTGGAACCCAAAATATTTCAGATTTCAGAATTGTTCTGTTTGCGTCTATAAAATGGGGACGGCTTGAGGATGGCACCATGGATAAAGCTTTATCTTTTTTACATTTCATAATATAGCGCATACATATACTTTGCAAGTAGTTCTGTGTAAAATATACTGTTAGTTGAGTTTTGCAATGCATTTAATAATATCATTTTCAGAAAATTTTGATATTTACAAAACCAAGTCCATCTAGTTCTCTTAAACTTGAGCTTGTTATCCACATAAAAAGAGCTATACATATGTAACAATAACAAAATTTAAAACCTTTCCAAAATAAAGAGCTTTTAACTGGTCAATTCAGATATTTATCAAGTTTCAATCGACGTTTTTTTCGTTTTCTTCTTTGTATTTACGGTCTGTCAAACACGTACCAAACACACTTTCACCCATTTTTCATTATTTTCTTTTTCCTTTCAGTTTTTTCTATTTTTTATTTTCATTTTTCATTTTTCATTTTTTCCGTTTTCTCTCTTTTTCCTTTTTTTTTCTGTGACATATATTGACTTTATAAATGAACAATCTAGTGTGTTTATTTTAATGGCCTACCAATCTATGCAATGAGGTTTTATTGCCCTAGGTGTCGGGAAGACACTTGGCAAGCAATGGAAACAAAATTGAAAGAAGAAATAATAATAATGATAATGATAATAATAATAATAATAATAATAATAATAATAATAATAATAATAATAATAATAGCCTCTGAAGACGGGATTGAAACCGACAGCTTTTAGGACAGACACCAGATAGCGATGGTCCACCCTGTCAAAAGTTGGATTGGTTCAAATTGACCAGTGCCCCTCGAAAGCCCGAACTATTCCCGACCCATTCTACGATGTATCGCATGAGGTAAAGATTGTTGTGGATAAATCTACCGGGGATCGCACAGGTTTGTGCATCCCCGACTATACTACCGCTAAAAAGCGCCATCATCCAATCCTGGTGAGTTGCCCGCCACGCAGAGGCCCAGTGTATCTTCCACTTTCTCTGCTGAAATCGGCTTCTGCAATACTCGATATCCTTGTCCGACAGGCGCGGCATACCCTCGAGGTAAGCCTCAAAGCCTGCTGTGTCAAAAATGCCACTCCTCGAAAAGTGGTCGACGAAATGCTGCTGAAAACTCCGCTCAATTGTTTCCTACCAACCGGGTCGAGGAAAACCGTATTCACCTTGAAGTCATGGCCTTTCCGAAAAAGTATCACGGCGCTCTTTGATCCTGGCCGACCAGAGGAGGTATAAACCTCATAGTCGTCCAGAAGAAGAGCAAGCGATTGCGTTTCGGAAATCCTAGTTTCACTAATGGGATTTCCGATCATAATAATAATAATAATAGGCAAAAACCAGATCGTGGCTCTCATGGCTTCTGCTCTTAACTGGCTGGAACTATTAACACGAACAAATATTCTGCTCACTACTACAGATTTGCTTGTCATTTGCTTGACCTTAATCAGTTGAGGATGTCCCTTAGTGGCTGACGTTATGTGCATCTAAGATCACCAACTAATGAAGCAGCATCATATTCATGTGTTTAGAGGTGGATTCTTTAGAGTTTTTACTCCTGAAAACATGGGTGTTTCGTTTATCATCCTTAAACAAGCATTATTCAGAGACCTTTTGAGCGGGATGCACTGTTTATCTTGATATGATTCTCTTCATATGAGGTCACCATGACGTGCACATACGGTTGGGATGTATGTACTGGTGTACTCTTACCAGACAAGTAGATAGGTATATTGAACTTCGTATATTTGTACCCCAGCGTCACTTTGATGGCGTGTGTTGTACTTCCACTCAATAATAATAACAATCCTTTTATTATAAGCTCAAGGCCTGAAATTTTGGTGGGAGAGGGGATAGTTGATTTAATCAGCCCCAGTGCTTGATGTCTAGTCATTTTATCGAACCTAGAAGAATGAAAGGCTAAGTCGACCTCGGCGGAATTTGAACTCAGAACGTAAAGACGGACGAAATGCTCGTAAGCATTTTGTCCGTTGTACTAACTATTCTGTCAGCTCTCTGCATTCGTGAAATAAATAATCTCGATGACATATTTAATACAAAACAAGCATTTTTAATAGTGGTAGCTAATGGACATTCATCTAAAATATTTTAAATGAAGTTGCTTATATTTGCATTATTTCCGAAATTACATTTAAAATTGATAGCATCTACATAAATAAATATGGAAATAAATATTAAAAATTTATGAGACGAAAAGTTGTAAACTAGGGAAATAATTAACATTAATCAAATCCATATTTTTGATACTGGCTTCTCGATTGGCTAAAAATAGCAATCACATCTATGTGAACAAGTAATGAAGATCAAATCACATACTACTCTAGTTTTATTTCAAATTAACATTTATAAGATGATTAATTAGCAATTACACCGTGAACTGCGAGAATCAAAATTGCTGTTGTATTCCATCATTAAAAAAACGATTTCTTTAAGACGAATCTGTGTGTATAATACATTCAATTCATTGGTATACTTTGATATCCCACATGTTTCGATATCTTTTTCTCTCTCGTCAAAGAAAGATACTTCTGATGAGTCAAAACACAAAATGTCCCAGAGTTCTCTTACACTAATGAATTGAGCATGTTATGAACACAATATGAACACATTTCATCATAGGAGAAATTTTCTGCAATATTCAAATACAACAACGATTAACATATTCAAGTTCGAATCACCCGGAACGTATTAAGACTATATACGAAAGTCAGCATTTCGATTCTCGCTGATCAGGTGATTTATTATCGGTTGGCAGATATCAGTACACATCAGTTTATAATTCGTTTACTGTTGGTAGAAACAAGAGCCACAAACTTTTGTTAGATTCATTAGTTCGGTGTTTGTATTAATGCAAACACACACACACACGCACGCACACACACACACACACACACACACACACACACACACACACACACACACAAACACACACACACACACACACATACACACACACACACACACACACACACACACACACTATATGGTTTATGCTATGACAAACTAAGGAGCCCTTTTATGAATACTGCCGGATTATTTCAATCCATATATTATGACTTTATACATACATACATACATACATACATATATACTGAACTACGAAAGAAATGTCTCACTATAAACGATTATTTGTTTTGCATGTGGGGTCTGAACTCGCTCACCTATCGTGAACATGATAATGCTCGCGAACGCATCTTTATTCATAAAGATATATATATATATATATATATATATATATATACACAAACATATGTATATACACACACATAGATATATCTACATATATATACTCTTTTACTCTTTTTCCTCTTTTACTTCTTTCAGTCTTTTGACTGCGGCCATGCTGGAGCATCGCCTTTAGTCGAGCAAATCGACCCCAGGACTTATTCTTTAGAAGCCTAGTACTTATTCTATCGGTCTCTTTTGCCGAACTGGTAAGTTACGGGGACATAAACACACCAGCATCGGTTGTCAAGCGATGTTGGGAGGACAAACACAGACACACAAACATATACACACACATACATATATATACACATATATACGACGGGCTTCTTTCAGTTTCCGTCTACCAAATCCACTTACAAGGCTTTGGTCGGCCCGAGGCTATAGTAGAAGACATTTGACCAAGATGCCACGCAGTGGGACTGAACCCGGAACCATGTGGTTGGTAAGCAATCTACTTACCACACAGCCACTCCTACGCCTATATAACTATATATGTATGTATGTATGTATGTATACAGGATGGGATGAGTAAATTGTAGCCATTTTATATTTTTTATTTCGCGCGTGCGTTTTGTTTCTGAGTTTGCGACTACACAGTATACTAGTGTCAGTTGGACACTGTCTGTGAGAAAAACAACACCATGAATCAATTCACTTTGCCAGAAGTTTGAAAACGACATGCGTCGGGAATTCCAATACAAACATTTTAGAGAGTTTGAGTGTCAATCTGAGGACAGTGCAATGTGAGGACATTTACCGAGAGTGATAAAAATCAACCATCATGGTTTGGAGAGATCACTAATGATGGCGAAGTTATGTCTGCATGATGCATGTGTAAAACGTTGACTCATTGGGTATAAAAGGCACCCGAATTTCCACCAGAGGACCTTCATGGTGTCCTTCTCTCTGGTTCTGAAGGTTCTCAGGTTCTAGCCAGCCAGCCGTCTGCATTTTGTCACCATCTAGGTAATGTGCTCTTGGAAAGAGGTATCGTCACTCATGTCGATACCCAGGTCACGCACTGAGTTAGCTTCTGTGGTTGTAACATCCCCTGGACCCATGTACGCTGTAAGTCTTTCGTTCAGTTTTGGGTGCTGGTAGCGCAGGGCTTGGAATTTTCCAGCATTAAACTGCATATTATTCTCTTCAGGCTATCTCTAAATTGCGTCCAGCTTCTGCTACATGCGTGCAACATCGCTAGGATTTTGTATATTCTACGAGACTTTCGTATCGTCTGCGTAGCTAGCATGGGCATATCTGAGAGGGCCACTGTTAAAAGCAACGGTCCCAAGACAGTGCCCTATGGAAGACCACTCACTATTTATGTTTCCTTTGAGGTGGCTCCATTGGCCACCACTGCCTGACTTCTATCTTTCACAAAGTCATGTAACCACTCTCCAAGTTTTACAGCTACGCAAAAATCGCGCAGTTTGTGGCATATCATACCATGATCAACTTTATCTTTATCAAAAGCTATTGCAAAGTCAAGGTATATTACGTCCACATTTCAGTTGTCAAGTAACTACTTCAACACCCAGTCATAGTGTTGTAGGCAGCTCCTACCTGGTCGAAAATCATGCTGGGTATCACTCAGCAAATCCTTTTCTTCAAGGAATGCAATTAGTTTCCCTCTGACTATTCGTTCCATGGCTTTGCTGATGTGTGAAGTCAGAGAGATAGGCCTGTAATTTTTGACATCTACTCTGCTTCCTCCTTTACGGATTGAGAATATTATTCCCTCCTTCAGTTTGTATGGCAGTTTGCCATTTTCAAGAAAACTCTGGAAGAGAACTGTAGTGATTTTGCCAGGATATGTTTGCACGATTTGAAGAGGTTTGCTGGGAAACCATTGAGGCCAGCTGCTGAGTTCGCGTCCACCTCATCTATGGCTAGTATCATATCTTCTTCACTAATGTCGTAACTGCCTCGCTGGTTATAGGTGAGGCGGCAATGAAATCCTCTAGTTCGTTCACTTGTCTGTGTTCCAACGGGGTGGCAAAGTCACTTTTGAACTGATCATTCAGTACCTCAGTGAGCCTGGTTGGATTATCTGTAAGAGAGCCATCCTTGTGGGAGAGGGGTCCTATTTTGTAGGATACTGAGGTTGTTCCTTTGGCATAATGAAAGAAGGCCTTTGGGTTTGACTTTTTATAACCCAGGCTTCTTCGTCTTCTCTCTCTCTCTCTCTCTCTCTCTCTCTCCTTCACATAGGATTGTTGCACTGAATCTGGAATTAATTGGTTGGCAATTAAGCTTCTTACTACACAGCCACGCCTTCGCCTACACACAGACATGCACACATACACACACGCACGCATGCACACATTGTACGTGTGTATCTTTATCTGTGTGTGTGTGTGTGTGTGTGTGTGTGCGTGTGTGCGTGCGTGCGTGCACTGAGTTCTATTCAGTGTGTTTTGTTCAACCGAATTATGTGCAAAATATGTCTGCGTGCGGAGCCTATTTGTGTCTGGAGCTTTAACTATGATACTGCAATATCTCTCAGACAATCTTCGCAGATTATTATTATAATTCTGAGACGTCTTCCATACGACAAACAATACCTTTTGTAATAATAAACATATAAAGCAGGGAGTCTCAAAATTTTAACTAGAAATGATTATGCGGTGACGAATTTAATATGTTAACACTAACTTATCTATTGTTTTTATGCTGATATTATCTCTAAAATATTTATATTCCAAACAATTCTGTTTTTTTTTCACCATAGAGTACAGTATCATGTACCTAAACGCACTTAATGTTTCTTTCGTCACATCTTCGGCAAGTTTAATGAATGTTAGGCTTCGTTGATGAACTCATAATGCAAATGATAAAAAAAAAAGTAGTTGTTCCTTTTATTCGTTTGCAAAAAATGAGGCGTGGCTCTGTGGTGCGTATTTTGCTGGCCAACATGGTTGCGGGTTCAATCCTACTGTGTAACTTTGAGCAAGTGTCTTCTACTATAGTCTCGGACCGATCAAAGCTTGGTGAGTGGGTTTGGTAGACGGAAACTGAAAGAAGCCCGTTGTCTATGTATATATATATATATGTGTGTGTGTGTGTGTGTGTGTGTGTGTGTGTGTGGAAGGTGTTTAAAAGCCATTTAAAAACACATAAAAATTCGTTAGATTCACTTCAGCATTTAAATTTAATTTGCCAAAATATTTTCGTCGCTTTGAGACCGCGACCTGATCACTGACAAAATCCGTGCTGCATCTCTATTGGCAAATTAAATTTAAATGTTGAAGTGAATCTAACGGTTTTTGTGTGTTTTTAAATGGTTTATAAACACCTTCCACGCTTCAATCCCAGATCTGGTCACTTGCTATACAAGTACATCTCTGTAATATACATACACATACATACATACATACATACATACATACATACATACATACACGTATGAAAAAAAGTTCCGTGTCGAACTGGATTACGGTTTAGCCATCTAACTTAGAGATATCAAATATAAAATATACAAGAATAAGGGCAGAGAATCATCAATTAATAATAGAATTAATAATTAACAATTCTGCCAAGTAGTTCAGTATGAAAAAAACCTTTATCAGTAAGACTATTTATCATTATAAATATACAGGGATTAGCAATTGAGTTGCTTCTCCAACATACTGAAAATTTAGAAATAGCAGTCAAAGAACTACTGATTCCAAACTACAAATTTTCTCCAAAGTGGATGGCGATATTTATGGCACACATAGAACAAAAAACCGGAGGGAAAAGCGTAAACAAGCCAAGCCTTTAGTTAATTGGATACGAATCGTTTCATGGTTAAGTGAATGGAAATTTCACTATTCCACTAAATATACAAGAATTGTTAATTATTAATTCTATTATTAATTGACGATTCTCTGCCCTTATTCTTGTATATTTTATATTTGATATCTCTAAGTTAGATGGCTAAACCGTAATCCAGTTCGACACGGAACTTTTTTTCATACGGGACTATTTGTGACGCACATGGAATAGATTTCTTTGAGGTGAGGTGCCTGAACTCGCTAGCCGATGAATTCGTAAGTGCCTTTCTTATCGTTGATTTTTGGTGTCGCATGGCCAAAGATTACCGTGAATTTTTTTAGAGACACTTTCAAATTTATCAGAATATTGAGGCTGAAGATTGGAATAGTGAAATTTCCATTCACTTAACCATGAAACGATTCGTATCCAATTAACTAAAGGCTTGGCTTGTTTACGCTTTTCCCTCCGGTTTTTTGTTCTATGTGTGCCATAAATATCGCCATCCACTTTGGAGAAAATTTGTAGTTTGGAATCAGTAGTTCTTTGACTGCTATTTCTAAATTTTCAGTATGTTGGAGAAGCAACTCAATTGCTAATCCCTGTATATTTATAATGATAAATAGTCTTACCGATAAAGGTTTTTTTCATACTGAACTACTTGGCAGAATTGTTAATTATTAATTCTATTATTAATTGACGATTCTCTGCCCTTATTCTTGTATATATATATATATATATATATATATATATATAATATGTGTGACATCTGTGTGAGATATCTGGTGTTGACGTGTTTACGTTTCCGTAATATAGTGCTTTGACACAAGTGACCGATAGAGTAAGCGCCAAACTTAAAACAATAAGTACTAGGGTCGATTCGTTCGACTAAGGTTCTTTAAGACTGTGACCTCGTATGGCCGCTTTCTGATGACTGATATTTTTCTTCTCACCGCTAAATTATATAACTATTTCTACTTAACATTTTAACATTCGTATTTTTAAATATGCTATTACTAACTGAATCTATTAGTGTGCATACTCACTCGCCGTCTCCATCAACTCTGTGTGTTAGACATATGCGTTACTACTACTACTACTACTACTACTACTACTACTGCTGCTGCTGCTGCTGCTGCTGCTGCGGCTACTGCTGCTACTGCTACTGCTGCTACTGCTGCTACTGCTGCTGTTGCTGCTGCTGCTATGCATTCTTTCTGTTGGTAATGCATCGTACGATATTTTCATTGACACGGTGCAACCAATTTTCCACATTCTTCTTTGATACATAATATGTATTCATGTTTATCTGCTGATTATATCTAAGACTACATAGTCTAACTTTTTTTTATCTTTTATCTTTTACTTGTTTCAGTCATCAGACTGCAGCCATACTGGGGCACCGCCTAGGAGAAATTTTTAGTCGAATGAAATTGATCCTTTTTCTTTTTAAGCCTGGTACTTTTGTATCGGTCTCTTTTACCGACCTTCTGAGTTATGAGGAGGTAAACACACCAATACCGGTTGTCAAGCGTAGAAGGGGGACAAATACAGTCATAAAGGCACATAATCCCAATACACTTTTGTGTCTCTGATTTTTCCTTCTTTATTTTTTCCCTCTCATCTGTCGAAGAGCGTAGGTTCGAAACGTCAAAGGCTTTTCCATTCTTCCCGAGTGTCAAACTAATACACCTGCTTTTTGTTCCCTCACCTGTCTTCGTCCTTTGTTTTCTGTTAATTTTGAACTATACACACACACACACGCACACACACATACACGTAGTTCTTCTTTCAGTTTCCTTCCACCAGATTCGCTCACAGGGTTTTTTGTTGGCCCAAAGCTGTAGTAAAAGACAGTTGCCCAAAATGCCATGCGAAGCAGTGGGACTGAACGTCGAACCATGTGGTTGGAAAGCAAGCTTGTTACCACACAGCTACGCCTGCATCTATATGTTCTTAACCCTTTTTAAAGACGGTAAATTGCGAGTTGGTGAGTTCGATCATATCAAGTAACCACATCGAATCTCCCTCGTTAATTTGTGTTATGGATATCATATTTATTAGTGATGTGGACTTTGTTATTAATGCTGTATTTATTCACTTGAAATTATTATAGATACTCTTTATATTTCTTATAATCATATTTGCGTGTGCTTCATTGTCGTTGCTGTTGCTGCCGTTTTTTGCTAGCCACAATACTTAACCATAGGTACTTTCCAACCCTAATCAAAGATGTGCTCCAACCATATCTATCTGTCTTCTCTTTTCCCCAGGCATAACATATCAATTATTATTCAATGTCGTCTTTCTTTTCTAACCGTAGGGTATATAATTTCAAGGTTGTTTGACTTATACTTTTAAAAGGTCAAGAGACTGCATACGGAGGGCTTCTTCGTTCGTTTGTTATTAGTGTCCTTCATGTTGTGGTCGTAGCTACTATCACTGCTGTTGTCGTCCTTGCTGTTATGGATGTTGGTAACATATTTTCTATTGCCTCTTTTGCCTCTTTTGCCTTAATCCGAACCACCTTTCTTCCTTTCTTTCAGCCTTCCTTTCTTTTTTTCCACTTCAGCAAATTTCTATGCAAACAGAGTCAGAAAAATGGCGACAACGAATTTGTGGATAGAACAAAAAAATGATACTTGCAAATTATTTGGCAATCATTTTTCCCAAACTGATCATTCTGCCTCCAAAACCTTACGCATTCATGTAGTTAACATGTGCACACATTGAGTTAATACGCTAATGCACGAAGGTGTAGATTCACGAATATACAAAAACACACCCACACGCAGATACATATACACACACAGAAACACACACACACATTCTGATTTTATTAGTGCATCAGTTCTAGGTTTTTATATAACTTCAATACTTTTTCGTCCTTTCTTATTAGGTTCCCTCAAAAGTTACGACTTACATATACATATCTTTTATTTCAGTCATTAGACTGCGGCCATGCTGGGGCACTGCTTTGAAGAGTTTTTAGTCGAATGAATCGACCCAAATACTTAATTTTTTTGGTAAGTCGAGTACCTATTCTATCGCCTCTTTCGCTGAACCACTAGGTAATGGGGACATAAACACACCAACATCGGTCAAGTGGTGGTGGGGAACAGGCACAAAGACACACACACACACACACACACACACACACACATACATATATATATATATATATATATATATATATATATATATGTGTGTGTGTGTGTGTGTTTGTGTGTGTGTGTGTGTGTGTGTGTGTGTGTGTGTGTGTGTGTGTGTACGACGGTCGTCTAGTTTCCGTCTGCCAAATCCACTCACAAGTCTGTGGTCGGCCCGGTGCTACAGTAGAAGATATTTGCTCAGGGTGCCATGAAGTGGGACTGAACACGGAATCATATATATATGTACGTCTTCGTTTTGCATCTAGTTTGCAAGATTGTTGATGTGAATTCGTGTGTTGAAATTAGCTTTTCATTGTGGTTTACATCTTTGTTGCTATTTAGATGCGTATGTTCACTAGATTCAGTAGGTGGATTATTGAAACTTGGTCGCATTTTACTATTGTTTACCCGGTGCATAAGCCGCCGATTAAAAATAGCATTATATCGATTAGATTTAGGAAAACATTTGTCCAACGCGGCAAAAAATTTCCAGCGATCTTGATTGAAACATGCGAACCGAAAATTGGGTTGAACCTGATTCCTATATCTGTTGTTAGGCTTATTTGATCGAGTACTTGCTTCGGCAGTACACATACTAAAATTGGAACGATACAGAGAAGATTAGCATGGCTCCTGCGCAAGGATGACACGCAAATTCGTGAAGCGTTCCATAATTACTTTATAGGCGCAGGAGTGGCTCTGTGGTAAGTAGCTTGCTTACCAACCACATGGTTCCGGGTTCAGTCCCACTGCGTAGCACTTTGGGCAAGTGTCTTCTACTATAGCCTTGGGCCGACCAAAGCCTTGTGAGTGGATTTGGTAGACGGAAACTGAAAGAAGACCGTCGTATATATGTATATGTATATATATATATGTGTGTGTGTTTGTGTGTCTGTGTTTGTCCCCCTAACATCGCTTGACATCCGATGCTGGTGTGTTTACGTCCCCGTAACTTAACGGTTCGGCAAAAGAGACCGATAGAATAAGTACTAGGCTTACAAAGAATAAGTACTAGGCTCGATTTGCTCGACTAAAGGCGGTGCTCCAGCATGGCCGCAGTCAAATGATTGAAACAAGTGAAAGAGTAAAAGCGTAAAAGAGAGTGTGTTGCACAAGATTGGAACAATTTAGTGTTACAAGCAGTTGGATTATTATGCCACGTATGTCTATGAGTTTTCGTTGGTGGTTCATTGTTTTGACCAATTCTTCTTGGCCTGTATTCTATATCTGATTGAGTTCTCATACCGTGACGTTGTGATGGCATACAAGGTTTATTACTGTTGGAGGAAATACCAGTGTTGTGTATGTCTGCTTATTGTATATATTGAATTTTTTCACGGTACCCAGCCCAAGCTAAAGCAACACTACAATAAGTTGCACATGAATCGAAAAATTTATTAGCGGATAATCTAGAAATTCTTGTAGAAATATTCTTAACTAATCTCCGTATTAATATAAACACCAGGCTGCACTGTTCCACCAAAAAGGAGAATTATAATAGTCACGAAATGTGACTACCGTGTTAAGAAATCTACATTGCTAGAAATACGATCTAAACTGCTCTGATGCTGTAGGTAACGCACATGAATGGAAACATAAACACTAACAGGGACCTGAATCGTCCGGAAAAAAGCCGATCGAGAATTCTTAATGCTGACGTAAGTTTCGGCAATTTCCATTGCCTCTTCAGTTAAGCCCTCTCGATCTCGGCTTTTTTCAGTTTCTTTCTCTATTAGTATATGTGTTTTCGTCATCCAAATTAATGGGGGATTTAGCGATTCGCTAACGTGTATACATAAAATTAATATAAACAACATATACATACATGCATGCACACACACACATACATACATACATACATACATACATACATACATGCATACATACATACATACATACATACATACATACATACATACATACATACAAAAACCGGAAATAACTGCAGAAAATAATTTATTGCATTGAAGCCTGTCGGTTAGAGAACATGTCTTGCTCGCTGACGTTTTGGCGTTTGCTGAATTTTATTAAGAACAATCCTTTCTTAGTGGTCAGACCATATGGGGGTCTATATGTAGCATATTGGATGTACACTTAGTGGTCATCCCTCTTATATGTATGTTATATGTATGTTATATATATATATGGATCCAAATCATACGAAAGGTCTGAGTTTCGCGATGTGTTGATAGGCTATTCAACAGAACGACGAACCAACGACTAATTCATCGTTTCAAGCTTGGGGGAACTTGGAATTAGAACCTCTTTCGAATACAGGTGCATCAAATAAAATGTTATATATAATGTAACAGACACTGGATATTTTTTCTTCTAAACAAAGAATTGATTGGTGTTAATTTGAATGCTTGAGGCGAATATTTGAAATGAGTGAAGTTTCGGAAGTTAATATTTTTGAAAAATGAAAACGGAAAGCAGAGAGAAAAAAAAGTGGTAGGAAAGTGTGTTTGTAGAAGGAAAGTTAAAAAGGAAATAAAAATTTAAAAATTGATTGGGATAATGTTACAGGCAGGGGTAACATGAAGGATTACGTATATATATATATGTACATGTATGTGTGTATATATGCGTGTGCGTGTGTGTGTGTGGGGGGGGGGGGGTTATATATATTGTCCTCGTGTCTAGCTAGCTAGATAGATAGATAGAAAACTGACATATGACTTTTCATTTGAGAAATCTTTTGCACTGAGCATATTCTTCCTGTTTCCCTTTCCTTATGTTCGCCGTAAGAATGCATTGAACTATGTGATTATATACAATAACCAAGTTCTTCCTCTTTAAGCTCGATTCAGTATCACACGTGCGAGAGAATTATTCTATTGTGCGGTAAATTAGCATCATAATATTTTCTAGTGTTTGTAAATTCAACATCTTCGTCCAACATCTTCGTCCAACATCTTCGTCCAACATCTTCGTCCAACATCTTCGTACATTTACTTCCTGACACCGCATTCCGAGGTGTTATAATGGGATATTGTACGATTCCTATTATTCGCAATTTTGTTTAAGGAGATTTGGTAACTATTTCTAGCAATTAATGTGATCACGTAAAGGCCTAAACAATCAGTTCAATTATAGGTCACTAGAACTTATTGATTAGCCACAGTGTATCTGGTGCTTAGCTACGATGAAAGCTAAATTGATGACTTGCTTGATTGCAACGAGCCTCATAGTTGTCTTGATGAAAGATTGGGACGATATAGACTTACAAAACGTTTCTTTTCCTTATATAACTTGTGAGAATGCATAGGGTTAGATGTGAAAATCCGTAAGTGTTCCTGGTGAATGATTTTATATAAGAATTGTGAACTAGTGAGTAAATTAATCTGAAAAGTTTTGACATCTTAGCGATATACTGTACAAACAAGGCTAACATATCAATTGATTCAAAAGACCAGGGTGGGAAATTTGAAATGGTTGGCCAGTTTCTTTGAAAGACGTGACAGTAATGGATTTTGCTGAGTTGAGAAATGTCTGGGAGAAGTTTCACATTCAAAGGATTAAGAAATTTAGTTACTGTTTTCGAAATGCTCGGTACCACGTGCGCGCGCACACACATACATTCATACATACACACATACATACATACATACATACATACATGCATATATATATGTGTGTGTTTGTATGTGTATATATTTATATATGTATATGTATATATATATATATATATATATATATATATATATATATATATATATATATATATATATATATATATATATATATATACATATATATATATATATATATATACATACATACATATAGATATACATATATACATGCATATATATATATATATAATACATATGTATATATATACATTCAAACCACTAGGCTACGCTCATCACTACATACTTGTCTCACTCTCTTTCTATCTCTCCCTCTTCCTCTCTCTCTCTCTCTCTCTCTCCCTCTCTCTCCCTCTCTCTCTCTCTCTCTCCCTCTCTCTCCCTCTCTCTCTCTCTCTATGGTTATATAAAAGATACAATGAGTTTTCGTCAAGGTGACTGAAACCAATAGGTATGCGGTCTGAGTGCTCAAATAGGTATAACACTAAAACTCCGGTGTGAGTAGCAGCTGAAGTTGTATCTTTGTGAGTGCCTTGTCCAAAAGCAACTAGAAGTGGCTTCTCTCTTGAGTCAGTAGGTATAGGTTACGTAAAAAGGAGAGGCAAACAAATTGACAAGACTTGACAAGGACATTTGATTTAATTTTCCTATATTATGAAATGTAGAGATAGGTAGAAGCATTTGTCCAACTTTGGAACAACTAACATCCATTTTTCTTCACTATGAATTACTATCTAACCATTATATCTGATCATGGATTTGCTTAATGAATACCCAGCCTCACTAGATCTAACTGGACAGAATTAACCACAACAATTATCATTGACGAGAAATTTTTATTCCACTGTTACATGTTTAACCTATATCTATCTATCTATCTATCTATCTATCTATCTATCTATCTATCTATCTATCTATCTATCTATCTATCTATCTATCTATCTCTGATGACGGTATATTCAGCATATGGAGTATTCGCTTTGCACGATGTTTCAATAGCTGGGATATCCCAGAAACAGCTATCGAAGGCTATCTCTACCTTTCACTATATAGCTAAATTGAATTAAGTGTCCTTGTTAAGTCTTGCCAATTTGTTTGTCTCTCCTTTATACCTATATCTCTGTTTATGTATGTATGTATGTATGTACATACGCACGCACACATGTATATATATATAAAGTAACTCAGAATGGTCAGCAGCATGGATCTGGACAGCAAGGACAAAGAAAGCTATCTTATGCACCATGCAAGATAAATTCTTCATCTATTGACACTATCTCCGCTATACAACTATCTATGAAACATCATATGAGCGTGCTTCTAGAAAATTAAACGCAGTATTCAATCAAGCTGTATACAGGAAAACGTGTGTGTGCACGCGCGAGTGTAAATGCATGTGAGGTGAATAATATAATATCATTTGATGTAATATGTTATGATATATGAAGAATTCTAATGATATTGTTTGTTATTCAAGTGAAGTATTCACTAACAGAGATCAATGCTTTCATATAATCTGCTATGATGTTCACTTTTCTTTGATTTTTAACACTCTATTTCTTGAATTCTTGCCGTATCAAATTAACTCCACTGGCTTATATGTAATATCTTATATTAAGAAGTTCATAGTTTCTATTATTGCTTGTTTATCTATTCACTTCATCTCTATTTTCTTCTCTCGCTTTATTGTATATGTGTGTGTGTGCATGTGTGTATGTTTGTATGTATGTGTGTATATATACGTATACACACATATGTGCATATGCATACAGACACATAGGCACACAGACACGCACACATATTGACATTTGTTTTTATGTCGAGTTATAATGAAAACTATTTTACATTAAACAGAAAGATTACTCAATACTTATTTGTAGAGTCCATGTTTATTATTCTTTCACAAAAATAGCGTTCACAGTGATTTCGAAACTTCGGTCTGCTAAACAATCATCGGAGAGTCTCGTGATGGCTTAGCGATATGAAACTTCGAAGTTACTGGCAGCACTAATTTTGCTGAAAAATTTCATATATATATATATATATATATATATATATATATATATATATATATATATATATATATATATATATATATATATACATATATATATACATATATATATACATGGTGAACCAAACAGTTCACATTTTATTTATATTACATTATTATTATTATTCATTTATTTTCTTCATTATGCGAAAGTACGTGTGTACTCATTATTTTATTTGTTTTCTTCAACTTCCGAAAAACTGAGGCTTGTCTTTGATAATTCCGGAGGTATTGAACTTATTTTGTGCGTGACTTTTGACCGACTCTGTATATATATGTATATATTGTGTCATCTATAAATAATGCTGTTTTATATACTTCTTTTATTTTTCAAAATTAAAATAAGCAAAGTTCTATTTTAATCTAAAATATACCCTCCTTCATCTATCTGGTAGAATTGCAAAGCCCTTCTTCCATAATTCACTTGTCCGTGATGAAAAATACTCCTCCAGTACAGTTCTGACCTCGTCAACAGAATCCATATTTTTCCGTCCAAATGATTTTGAAGACTGCGGAATAAATGGTAATCAGATGGAGCAATGCCTGGCGAATATGATGGGTGGAGCATCGATTTTTATTCAAACTGCTCCAGCCTTTGGAATGTCATCTTTGTTTTACGTGGCCGAGCATTATCCTGATGGAAGAATACCTTTTGTCTTGAAACCAATGATAGTCGTTTTTAGTAGATCTCCTTTCCTACCGTTTGGTTTGGGTTTAAAAGTTCAAAGTGGGCTAAACCTTTTATATCCCACCGAACAGATAACAATACCTTACGTCGGTGAAGACTTTCTTTAGCCTGGAGTGCCGGTGTTTCTCCTTTCCCTACTCACAGTCTTCGGTGCTGGATGTTTTAATAGATAACCCATTTCTTGTTACCAGTCACTGTTCGGTCCAAAAAAGGTTAATTCGTGAGACTTGACAGCAAAGAAGGGCACACGATCACTCTCTGCGCGCGATTAGACTCGGAAATTTTGTGAGGAACCCATTGACCCACTTTGCTGGCTTTTCCGATAGCACGCAACTCTCGATGAATGGTTGAATGACCAAATCCAAGCTTCTCTGCTAGTTCTTCATCAGTTACAATGGGATTTTGTCCCACCAGGGTTTGTACGACGTCCTCGTCAAGCTCTACAGATCTTCCAGGACGAGGCTCTTTTTCTAGGCTGTAGTTTCCGGCTCAGAATTTCTGGAACTGCCGTTGGCACCGGCTTACACTTATTGTCCGATCCCCATATACTGCATTAATATTCCTCGCACTTTCCTTAGGGTTGTTGCCTTTATTGAACTCATAAAGCAAAACATGCTAAACATGCACCTTTGTCACTTCCATAATAGCTTTGAAAATATAACTGCTAAAATCGAACTGTACTCTTCAAAATTGCACTAAGAATTATATATATATATATATATATATATATATATATATATATACAGAGAGAGAGAGTGAGAGAGAGAGAGAGACAGACAGAGAGACAGACAGACAGACAGATAGATAGATAGTAAATGTAAAATAATGTAATCCAAAAATATCTTTGTAAGGACAGTTAGCATCAAGCATATATCCGGTTTATATAGTTAACATAAAACAGATGATACGCGAGCAACAAAGTTTATTAATCAAAGTATATTATTCACATCGTCTCATATCGCATTTAATGGAGACTTTAATGACTGCAACTATAGAACTCATAGTCTAGCAGCCAAAATTGCTCAATATACGATTATATATTGGTAGGTGTAAGGAATAGAGAAGGCAAATCCGCATTACATATATTTCTAAGAAAAGCTAAACCTGTGTTACGTAATTTAAAGTTGTAACATGCATTCAGCTTAACTTTTCTTCAGGTAACTTACTTGCAATT
Organism: Octopus bimaculoides; assembly: GCF_046866305.1. Classification (NCBI taxonomy): domain Eukaryota; kingdom Metazoa; phylum Mollusca; class Cephalopoda; order Octopoda; family Octopodidae; genus Octopus; species Octopus bimaculoides. The sequence goes on along the minus strand of NC_142929.1, from coordinate 57,610,879 downwards.
TACAATTTCATTGTTGTAAATTTTTTCTGAATACATAAATACTATAGATTGCCTTTCTCCATTTCCTACACCTTTCAGTATCAGTGTAAATATATATAAAGGTATTTTTATCTATGATCATTTGTCTGCTTATGTCTGTATTTATATATAAACACTCGCACTCACAAACGAATTACAGAGCTTTATTTTGTAGATAAAATGAAATGTGGGGCATGCTTTCGTAATAATATTATAAAGTAGCCTCTCTGTCAAAATTAAATAGCTAGTTACACCTCAGATTGTATATCTCCGTGGTGAGGAAATAGGTTCTAGTTTATGAGTTTCTAACCTTGGTGGGGTTTCGTCATATAAAAAAAATGATCATTTACAGTCAACGGAGAATATAGTAAACTTTTGTTATTAAAATAGAACTGCGATGGAGGCAAATTGATTTGTCTAATTTGCATAAAAGCCCATGCAAAGAAAACGTGTACTAATTCCTTCATAGTTTGTTTTTGTTTTTTTGTTTTTTTTTGCAATTTGAAATGCAAGATATAATTTCAGACAGTGTTCACTTTGTCTTCAAGTGTCCCCGCTTTTCCAGTCTCGTTATACCATCATCTGAAAAAAATATCCCCACTTGTGTTTGGTTATTTATACTGTATACAAACTCGGATATAGTCTTCTGTGTAATATCCTAAATCTTATGGCGCAGCCAGTTTCTTAAGCGAGGTTTAAACTATATGTTTATTAAAAAGGCTTGTAGAATGAAAGCGCCATGTTTTGCATTATTAATTGATTCGCTACTCAGTATTTGAAAATAATTAAATGGATGGTTACAATGCGTTTGATAATAAATCTCTTTTACAAAAGATGACCGAGAGCTGAACATCAGCAAATAATGAACAAGAAAATTCATGTTTTCAGATTATGGTATGATGGGAATATCTGGGGTGTCTTTAATCGTAGAATCGTTTGACTCGTGTTTGGGTAAGAAACTGGCTTCAAATACCATCAAAACAGACATAGTTGTGTAATAGATACGAGAACGAAAATAACTGACATAAAGTAAACTAGTCAAAGAATACAGAGCAAATAGTCCAGTTATGTACTAACGTTTTAATTTATACTTATCGCTTGATTCGGATGTCACATTGCACAAAGAATTGAACCTAACTTTTAGAATTAGTCATATTCGATATTCTTTATAAGTCTCTTGCTTCAAGTTCTAGAGGATGATAAAAATAAAAGCAACAACAACAACAACAACAAAGGGATAGTTCAGAATAGATATTGTTTATTCGTAATAGATATTGTAATATCTTAAAGAAACAATAACACATTTCAATCAGTCCACCACCGCGGCCATATTTACAACGAAGACAACAATATCAATAACAGCAGCAGCAGTAGCAGCAACAATAGAGTCATCATCATCACCATCATCACCATCACCACCATCATCATCATTATCATCATCATCATCAACAACAACAGATGCAACAATAAAAAGGAAACTAAGATTTTCCTCTGTAAAATCTTCAAGTTTGAAATGTATTGACTTGCAAATAATTTGGAGTCACAAAGAGAAAAGTGAATAAGTTTGAACGGCGCCGAACACAGAGGTCTTTACAATGAGATATTTCATGTTAGTGTGCCCCGCTCGTGTGAGTGCATTGTTATCTATCTGTACGTCAGTGCATATTGGTTTATACATACATACATACATACATACATACATACATACATACATACATACATACATACATATGTATATAATTATATATTTACTCACATAAATATACATACACTCTCTCTCTCTCTCACACACACACATACACACACGTATTTATGCATATATATGTATATATTATGTGATCACAGTTATATAGGTGTGTGTGTGTTTGGTGGTGGATGTTTCCACAATCATTGTTTCTCCATTTCTATATTTCATCTACTTTGTGAATAAATCTCTATATACGTTTGGACGTATGTATGTAAACATATATGCTAACATGCATGTATGTATGCATGTAAGAATGTGTGTGCGTGTGTGTATATACGTGTGTGTATGTCTAAGTGTGTGGGTTATGTTTGTCTTTTTTATTGGCAATTTATGAGTTTTTCATTGATTTACTTTGTACGAAACTGAATGTGAGTACGCACACATATATATATATGTATATATATATATATATATATATATATATATATATATATATATATATATATATATATATATATATACATACATTCATGTATACATAGAACATAAATACATACATTCATACATGCATACATACATACGCACATACATAGAAATACATACATACATACGTACATACATGCATACATACATACATAATAGATGCATGTAAATGTGTACGTACGTACCTGTATATAAGAAACGCTTTTGTGTATGTGTTTTTTTCTTATTTTATGATAATTTGATATCTGAGCTCTTTACATTTTTTTTTCTTTTGGTACAATTGAATTTCGGATTTATTCTATTCCGTGTATTAAAAATGGATAAACTCTATCCAATCGCGCACACGCGCGTACACACACACATACAAATGTGTGCGCAAGCACACACATACATACGAAAACGCAAGTAAATTCTCCACGCACAAACCCACACATAGATCGTTATTTTAGATCTATGTAAATATGAAATATACGAATATGCTCGTATATAGATGTAAGTGATGGAAAGTCGGAGATGGGTGAGGGATATTGATAGGAATAAAAATGCAAGATCACAATATTTGTAATATCAGAAACGCACACACACACGCATACACACACACACACACACACACACACATAAGCTTACACACGGACACACAGAGAGACACGCATGCACACACGCACTCGCACACACACATATACACACAGAGTTAGATATTCGGGAGAAATAGGTAGGCAGTGAGAGAGAGAGAATTTATGTGTGAGATCGTGTGGTTTGTAATAAGAATGCGCATTATTATTATTATTATTATTATTATTATTATTATTATTATTATTATTATTATTATTATTATTATTATTTACTCTTTATCACAGGTTTTGTTAGGGCTCCTGAATTATATATATATATATATATATATATATATATATATATAATGTGCATTAATATTATTACAGTTACATATATGCATGTGCGTGAGAGAGAGAGAGAGAGAGAGAGAGAGAGAGAGTGTGTGTGTGTGTGTGTGTGTGTGTGTGCGTGTGTGCGTGCGTACATACACTCAAACTTACAAAGATACATACATTTTTACATATACAAATGCATACATACATACATACATACATACGTACCTACACACATGCATTATATTTTCTTGTTGGTCTGTTTTTTATTGAATACAGTTTCGGAACATTCAAATTTTCTAACTTACTGTCAGCATTTTTTCTCTCTTTTATCATATTTATTTTTACTTTCACAAAATACATTATTTAAAATCAACAAATACACGAGTTACTGCTCTCAAGAGAAACGTTTTTGTATAAGAAACAGACAAACATTTAGCAATATACCTTTATCAACCACATTTCTTAAAAATTCCTTCCAGAGATTAAATTTACATTTATATTTTGTTGTTTAAATTAATTCTATCTTGTTTATAGCTGAATGTCTCCCCACCACCCGCATTCACGTGTATAATAATCGAAATTTTGTAGCTGAGGTTGTCAAATGTCTCAAAGTTCAGTTTCAGCTAATTACATTTTTTATTATCTGATTTATTAATTTGAAGAAAACATTTAATATATTACACAATACCGCTTTGTTGTTAATACCCTGAAGGAAAATGTTCCATTTATTTATACTTCCTCAGAGTATTATTTCTGCTAGAAGGAATACTCCGAGTGAAATACTGGTATTATTTTACTTTGGTGCAAGACAAAAATGCACAAGTTTAGTGTTTATGAATTAATTAAGCTAACCATCCAAAAGCAATTGTTTCCAATAAGTGCAAATATCAAATGTTTGAAATATAGCGATTGTTTCCTCTACTACCGAGAATCGAGGGTGGCCACTGAGTCAATCTGCAATATCGAAGAAGCTCGAATCAACCTCTTTGTATCAAAGTGTTTACCAATGAACTGATGAAAATCTCCCACAATTGCTTCATGTCACTTCAAATTTCGCAATGACAGTGTTATGTTTTAGCGGATGAAGCAACGAATTAGAAGTTCTATCATTGGCATCCTAAAGTTTATCTTGCATAGCAAATTGGGTCTCTCAGTGATGGCGTTTCTTATCCTTCGATTTCCGTGTATGTTTATCAACCTTATCAATGAAACCTTGAAGAAAAGCATCCAGCTTATGGACCAAAGCAAATCAATATCGACTGTACCCAGGCATTATAGCACTTAGTATCGTTATGAGTTCTAATCACTCAAAGATCAACTTTCCTCCTTTTGGGATCGATAAAATAAAGTACTAGTTGAGTACAGGGGTCGAAGTTATCGACTAGTCCCTCCCACCAATTTCAGGCCTTCTTCCCTAATTTGATAACCATTATCTGTAACTAACTTGATAAAAGCCGAAGATATTCACGATACCTTTACAACCCGAAACAGTGATAATTACATCGTACTTATCAGATTTTATCCTATGAATAAAGACTAGATAACCCATAATTATAACCTTTTGCAGATAGTTAAGTAAGTCTAAGCAATTCTATCTTCGTCAGAGTTTTAAGATACCTCTTAAATTTAAACTCTCTGACTTGCTTTCACAATCTGAAAGATCAATCTGTGATCAGAATCCAAAAATATTGGTTTGAAGTTTTAGCACAAGGCCAGCAATTTCGGGGGTGAAGAGTAAGTCGGTTACATCGACCCCAGTACTCAACTGTTACTTCTTTTATCGATCCCGAAAGGATGAAAGGCAAAGTCGACCTCGGCGAAATTTCTACTCAGAACGTAAAGACGGACGAAATGCTTAGTAGCATTTCGTCTGGCGTGCTAACGATTCTGCCAGCTCGCGGCCTTAGAATACAAAAATATTTCTCTCATTTGAATGGAATTTGAATTCTGAAAGAATAAGTCTGTTATTATTCAGCCAGAAGGGTCAAAGGACCAGAAAACTAGGTCAACCAAGAAGAGAGAACAGGTTTTTGAAGAGTTCTTCCTGGCATATTTTTAGCTTTCATGTTGAATATTTCGACGGAGATCTGATATATTTCCTAATGCTTCTGTTGTAGTTGTTGTTGTTGTC
>NC_142929.1:57575673-57600673 GCF_046866305.1 Octopus bimaculoides | reverse complement strand
TTGATACAAATTATAAATAGAGCGTCTGTCAAGCGCTTTCTAAAGAAAATAACTAATAATTCTGATATTTATCTCACCGACTGAAGAAAGCTCGTATGATTTTATCTCTGAGTAGAGATTTGTGAGAGTGTGTGCGTATGCGTGTGTGTATACAAAACTTAATATTTGTTTTATTCTTATACTTATTTCAGTCGTTTGACTGCAGCCATGGTGGAGCACCGCCTTCAGTCGAACAAATCAACCCCAAGACTTATTTTTTGTAAGCTTAGTACTTATTTTATCGGTCCCTTTTGTCGAACCGCTAAAATTACGGGGATGTAAACACACCGACATCGGTTGTCAAGGGATGGTGGAGGGACAAACACAGACACACAAATATATATCTATATATACAACGGGCTTCTTTCAGTTTCCGTCTACCAAATCTACTCACAAGTCTTTGGTCAGTCTGAGGCTATAGCGGAAGACACTTGCCCAATGTGCCACGCAGTGAAACTGAATCCGGAACCATGTGGTTGGTAAGCAAGATTCTTACCACTCAGCCACTCAAAACTTACGTTAAAATTGGATAATATTTGAATGCAATTTTAGAGTTGTTTATAATAATCTGAATTCAAATTTATTGACATTAAAAAAGACCTAAAGAGTAAAGTGAAAGAAGAAAATAAAAAGGAAAAAAAAAATAATTGTTGATTATATTTCCAGTTCATGTATATGAAAATAAAGTATTGTTGTCTTATTTATAGCCACACCATGTACTTCAAGATACATGTTAGTTGACAAAACGGACATTCATTTATTTACATCATAACAACTTAGAAACTTCGTGAGATATGAAATGAATCGTTTTAACAATAGGACTCGAAGTAGATAAAATTATAAATAATAGCATGTGGAATACTGATTTAATATCACATTGGACGGAAGACGTATAATGGTAGTGCATCTGTCATGTTCACAGAAGATTTGGTTTTGCGTCCCATAGGCGGCTTTCGAATTCTTTCAATCCAAAGGAATGTTTAACCCAATATTTTACGTGCTAATATTTATAGCTTTTTATTTAAGGCGGCGAGCTTTACGTTAGCACGCCAGGCAAAATGCTTAGTGGCATTTCAATTGAGCAATGGTGCTGAGGTAACTAACTTACCCCCCACCCCACCCGAAAGATCTGGCCTTGTGCAAAATTTAGAACCGACATTTATAGCTTTATATAAGGTGGCTAGTTGGTAGAACCATTAGCGCGCCGGGCAAAATGCTTAGCAGCTTTTAGTCCGTCTTTGCGTTCCGCCAAGGTTGACTTCGTCTTTCATCCTTTCAGGATCAATAAAATAAGTACCAGTTGAATACTGGGGTCGATGTAATCAACTTAACTACTCCTCCAAAATTGCTGGCTGTGTGCCAGAATTTTATACCAATATTTATATATTACTATGTAAAGCGGCGTGCTGACAGAATTGCGCTGACAGAAAATGTGTGTTCGTGCTCCTTAGGTAGCCAACGACTTTTTCAATTCAAAGACTTTTATTTTTAACCTTATTGACTTACTTACTCTCTTGAAATTGCTGAGTTTATGCCAAATTTTGAAATCAATGTTTATAGCAGTATATACTTTGAGTCCTACCTGTAGAAAGAAGCATTATATTCTGTTCTTTTACTCCTTTCAGTCATTTGACTGCGGCCATGCTGGAGCACCGGTGCATGTCTTTCAAGATATCATATAAGGATACTTCCACCATGGGTGTGTGCATATGTGAGTGTGTATGTGTATGGGTGTGTGTATAAATGAAATTTGGTATGTCTAAAAATTACGTTAAGATTGTGTATTTGTATGCAATTTTATAGATGTTTATAAATATTTTATTACGAATTTAATATCTTAACGTCTAAAGAGAAATATCATAGAAAGGAAGACAAAAAACAGAAAAGACATTAATTGTTGATAACATTTTGAATGTATGTGTGTGTGTGTGTGTGTGCATTATATATTATATTATGTATATTTATGTATATTATATATATGTATTATATATATATATGTGTGTGTGTGTGTGTGTGTGTGCGCGCGCGTGTGTGTGTGTGTGTGTGTGTGTATATAATACACACACACGACCATATTAGTCGACTAATATATATTATACATATATAATATATTAGTCAAAACTAATCAACCCCATTACTTTAAGCCCGATATTTATTGTATCAGCCTCTTTTGCCGAACTGCTATGTAACGGGGGTTTAAACACACAAACACTAGTTAAAAAGCGGTGTTGAAGGACATTCATACATATGTTCGACTGTGTTTGTCCTTCAACACTGCTTTTTAACCGGTGTTGGTGTGTTTAACTCCTCGTTACGCAGCAGTTCGGCAAAAGAGGCTGATACAATGAGACGTTTTAAGATCCACAAAGATCAGAACTTAACTACAGCTCTTGGTGGTCCAAATTAAATATGCAAATCTAGGTGGATGTCTTTTCAATATATTGCCTGTTTTAAAAAGCCACATCAGACACCATGATGGATCTAAAGTGTAGTACAAGAGGTGGTCAGACTCTACATAAGGAGTAGACAACCACAATATATATATATATATATATATATATATATATATATATATATATATATATATATATATATATGTGTGTGTGTGTGTGTGTGTGTGAGTGTGTGTGAGTGTGTGTAGGCATGTATGTGTGTGTGTGTACATACATACATACATACATGCATATATACATACATATATACATACATATATACATACATAGGTGTATGTGTGTTTGTCCTACAACACCGCTTGTCAATCAGTGCTGGTGTATTTACATCAGCTGTCACTTAGCAGTTCGGCAAAAGAACCGATACAATAAGTAGCAAGCTTTTAAAAAATAAGTGTTGGAGTTGATTCGTTCGACAAAAATTCTGTAAGGCATTGCCCCAGCATGGCCACATTCTAATGACTGAAACAAGTTAAATATAAAAGAAAGTTTGATAATCATGAATATGACGTGAGGGTTATAGAGAAAATAACGATAGGACAATTTAATATCGTATGTCTAAATATTGCATATCTAAATGGTGAAGGTGTGTGGCCTAGTGGCTAGGTGTTACATGCTAGATAGCTAGATTGTGGGTTCGATTCCCTGACTGGGCGGCGCATTGCGTTCTTGAACAAAACAATTTATTTCACATTGCTCTAGCTCCCCTTCGATCAGGGAGACGTTTTGGCCTGCTCGCCTAGCCAACGGAGTGGCGTCATTTGAAGGTTCAAACAATGCAAAAGCGCATAGTGACCAGCGATGTGTAACCTCATCTGATAGCCTGGTTGGCCACGTGACCACGTTGATGTCTAAGTAGGTATATCGAATAGTTCTTGAAAATTGTTTTATAAAGGGCGGTCAATAATTCCATATTTGAATTCATAATGAATTCATAATCTATCACTTTGTTTTACACTGCTGCCTTGCTTGCCTTCATTCAGTTTATACTTTCTAAATTATGATAATACGTCTTGACGCATTTATCTTGCGTCCTGCTCTTTCAAGAAATAAGCTTTTCTCTTCTTTCTCCACCAACCTTGAAAACCTTGGAATAAATCATCGCATCTAAATGTGTTGGCGTGTAGCTTAGTGGTTAGGGTATACGGCTCACAATCGTTAGATCTTGAGTTCGATTCCCAGCAGCCGTTGTGTCCTTGAGAAAGACACTTTATTTCACGGTGCTCCAGTCCACTCAGCTGGCAAAAATAAGTAGTACCTGTAATTCAAAGGGCCAGCCTTGTCACATCCTCTCTCACGTTGACTCTCACTCAGAATTAAGTTCATGGGTACGAGTTTCAGTGGTGTACTCAGCCACTTGCACGTAAATTTCACGAGCAGGCTGTTTCGTTTATCGGATCAACTGGAACACTCGTCGTCGTAACCGACGGAGTGCCAGGAGAGCCATAAAAAAAGAGGCTCTTAAAAGCAACTGCAATACCAATTACCCAATCATTCGGCGTATATTGCTATCAGAAATTCAACTTATTATTCTCTAATCTTGTCTGAACGCGTCCTAAATGGAAAGAGATAAAATTTTTCATAGAAGAAACCAATATTTTAAATAGCTATGTAAATACGAAGTTCCTAAATTCATATTTTTTATTGTCATTAGTTTCTATATTCGGAACCATTTCATTTTAATTCGTTCAAATTTTGATTTTATCTTGTAGCATAAGTCAGAATGCACTTCAAATATATGGAAAGTTGTATCGATTAGATGTTATTCTAACTAATATGTTATTTTATTCCTGAGTGCATACGTATATCTAGATAGCTTTTAATACTCTGTGTATTAAATATATTAGCATCAACGTATGTATCTATGCAAGATAAACTTTAGGATGCCGATGATGGAACTTCTAATTCGTCGCTTCATCCGCTAAAAGCACCAACCAAAGCTACTTCATATCACATACTGTTTTAGACATAGATATGTTGGATACTGTATATAGGACAAGGATATATTGGATACACAATGTCAGAAAAGAAAACGGAAGAAAAAGTTGGTTGAGTATAAGTGGAATGTCTTTGATCATAATAAATCTACTGGGAGACAGTTAACCTGTGGCTAAAAAACAATCAAGATCAGCAAGAACAATAACATTTTCGTATATGGTACAAGATAATGATGGTTTTTTTCCATCACCCAAAATAAATTTTAAGTATTTTATTAGTCTTTTTTTTTTTAGTTTTTAATTTATTATTATTTTTTTAAATTTTTATCAATTTGGTTAAGAAAGGTGGTGGAGACCACCATTTTCTTGCAGCAACAATTTTAACGAAAATTCGAAGTTTTAATTATGATGAGTACATCTATCGTTACTTTTTCTATAATTCTCTTGTCATATTTCTGATTATCGAACTATATCTATTTTTCCCTTTTTATTTTTTCTTTTATTTATAATAATCTTACCGCTTCTTCAACAGAATATAATTTCGCCCACTTGGCAATGTGTGAGATTTTTGAATCATTTTTCTTCTATATTTTAAACCCTTTCTGACATATTTTCAGCGACTTTGAGCATTTCTATATTAGCTTCCATTAAAAGGAGATTGAAGTATGGGCAATCAGCCATATTGGCCCATACAAATGTAATATTGTTTTTCCGCTATCGAGAAAATATTTCTTTTAACTTATTCCAAAATGTCGAAAGCACCAATAGAACCAGCAACACAAGTTGTATATAAGTTATCAAAGTTACTACATATTGCTTGAATTGTCAATAAATGAATCAATACACTCATCCTGATCATGTTCATAGTCATTTTTCTCGCAGTTGTCGTCATTATCATCATCGTCATCATCGTCGCCGTCTTTTGAATCATATTTATGATCATTTCTTCTTCAAGCACTACCTACAATACTATCAACTGGAATAGCGTACAAAGAAACAACAATAGCATCAACAGCGACATCAACAGCAATAACATACAAACATTCGTATATATATATATGTATGTATATAGATACACACACATACAAACGCCCGCACACAAACGCCCGCACACACACACACACACACACACACACACACACACACACACACACACACACACATAGGCGCAGGCGTGACTGTGTGATAAGGAGCTCGCTTCCTAACCATATGGTTTCTGGTTCAGTATCACTGCGCAACACCTTGGGCAAATGTCTTCTACTATAGTCTCGAGCCAACAGGAAGACTTGTGAGTGGATTTGGTAGACGGAAACTGGAAGACGTCCGTCGTGTATATGTATGTAAGTGAGAAGGTATATGCACGTGTATACATGTGTGTCTGTGTCTGTGTATGGGTATGTGTGTGTATGTATGTATGCATGTATATTCATATGCATGCATGTATATTCAGCCGGAATGGCTTTCCGCAACGTCTGAATGTATTAGTGACTGTTTCCTATAGAAGAAGGGGTAGATTTCGTCCACGGACATGACAAGCGAGCACACGCTATTGAGAAGGCCTGAGGAGGTGGAAATGGATTTGGCATACTCGTGGATCACTGCTGGAAAGATACTCGACTCCTTCCGATATATATATATTTTTTTTTCTAGAGAGTTTCACTAAGATAAAAGCCACAACATCCTGCCTTTCAGCAGTATATATTTTAAGTATGGTACATTGGTAAATAGACAGTTATATATATATATATATATATATATATATATATATATATATATATATATATATATATATATATATATATGTGTGTGTGTGTGTGTGTGTGTGTATATATATATGTATGTATCCTACATATATATATATATATATATATATATATGTGTGTGTGTGTGTGTGTGTGTATATATATATATGTATGTATCCTACATATATATATATATATATATATATATATATATATATATATATACATATATATATCATTCAACTACTACCATGGTTGAATGATATTCTTAAGGCCAACATTTACTCACTCTCAATCTCTTCAAAGCTTTGTCACTAAATCATTTCTCAACAAAATTCAAAACTGTTAACGGTTCTGTAATAGTCACTTTCCAAGCTACATTTTAGTATGAAAATATTCAAATTTTGTTTAGTGGAAAAGAAAGTTGCGTAAAAATATCTTAGGTGCAAATGGGGAGAGTAAGGTGAAAATCGAATTTGAATCAAAGTAACTTTCTTATTTTAAAAGCAAACTATATCTTATTTAAGCTTAAATCATAGAACGAAAGAGAGGAATCTAAAAATATCAATTTTATCAAAAGAATCTTTAATATAAAGAAGTGGTGAAGTAAAAAGTGCTGTAAAAAAGTAAGTAACGCCTTCAATAGAATTTGATTAAAAAAAAACTTTCTTAATTTAAAAGCAATCAATATTTTAGTGAAGCTCAAATGATAAATCAAGGCGAGAGGAATCTAAATATGCTAATTTTATGCAACAAAATTTTGTAGAAAAGGTGGTATGGGGTAAAATGTTACGAAACAGGTGACACTATAAAGGATTATATATATATATATATATATATATATATATATATATATATATATATATATATATATATATATGTGTGTGTGTGTGTGTGTGTGTGTGTGTGTGTGTGTATGTATGTATATAAACTATTATAATATATAAAATATACACAATTGTCTCCCTTGCATATATATACTATATATATATATATATATATATGTGTATATATGTATACACACATATATATATATATATATATATATAAACTATTATAAAAAATATTCACAGCTGTCTCCCTTGCATCACAGTAAAATTTCTTCTTTCTTTCTATTTTTCTCTTCACCCTCCTTTTTCCTTCAATCTAGATATGTTACACTATATATATATATTCATACTTCTCGTCTTAATACATCAAAATTTACTCAATAAATATTCGATCTAGTCTTTATTTGCAGAAATTAACCTTGATTTGGTTTTTGAATGAATTTTCTGAATTTAAATATTCTTAAAATTTCATTTGAAAACTTCTAATCATAAAAGCTCATTTTGTTTGTCAATATCATAATTCATTTCTTATTATCTTAATTATAAGATATATAACTCCAAACAATTAAAAAAAAATTTTTAAATTAAAAAAAAAAAGTAAGAAAAAAATCAAAAAACAAAAAGGGCGTACGTTCGTGTTAAAAAATGTATAAATGGTTTGAATCAAACAGATGCATTTATTTATTTTTTGCTTCCGTCTGTCACTAATTAATGATTAAATACTTAATTAAATTTACAATTATAATTCTCATAATTAATTAACTTTTTACTTTGAATGACTGTTTGGTTAACTAATATATTGATTGTTTATATCTTACATTTTAGGTAGTTTGATTCAATATTTGGTATTTCCAGCACAGTAACTTGCGTTTTTTGACTGTTACAGTTTTAAAAAATTGCAGATTCACCTCTCACCGATTTTTCGTTTATTTATTTATGTATTTTGGCGTGATCTAACAAATTAATAATTATTTGCAACTTATTTGGACTGCATCAAGTTGTAAATACGCACCACCTTTCTAACATAAATCTATTTCTGTCAATTTATTCTAATAATTTTCTCTACAAAGATGGTAAGCCTGGCTCCACGTGCAGCAGGGTGGATGCATTCGCTCATTTTCTAATCTTAGTCACAATTTTAGATTTTATCATCAGCCAGTGTAACTAAAGTGCTCTTACAATTCCTTTTTTATTTATTTTGATTAATCCTTATTATTTTAATTCAATCATCAAACATGAAAATAATTGAAAAATTATTTAACAAAAGTATTAAATAAAATGAACATTTTTTAATCAGGTAAAATCATAAATTATTTATTGTCACTATCAATTAGTTTAATTGCATTACCTGGAAAAAAAGTGGATTAGAATGAAAAATGCAGACGCATGGACATTAATATTCTTAAGTAATTAAACCTAGTTAAGTACAGGACAAGAATATTTATACTTAAAATATTGCAACTATAGTCAAAATTTTAAAATACATTTAGATGTAAAAACTAGAAATAATACCTTTTATTAGCTACTCTATAATTAAAAAATTAATTCAAATAATAAATTTAAGGTTAACTGTTAACAAAAAGTAAAAATAAAAAATTTCAATAGCCCCATTAAAAATTTTTTTTCAATTACAAGTTTTCAAATATTCCCATATCTGTACGGCGTGGTTATATTGAGGGACTTACCTTCCCCAGCATTTCATACCATATGGGCTATGTAGCCCCTCGCCAAGAAGAATGTTTTTTTATGGTATACTACCCGCCGCCTCAAGCAAAACATTTAACAAGGAAGAGTACCCCAGTCTCCAGAAAATATCACAGTACCCTCCCCTAAGACTCAACCCTACCATAAAGGTATCAATTGAACTTTCTTTTTTGAAATTTCCAGAAGACCAACCTTATTGTGTCTTTATCAATAAATTATAGTGTGCCAATTTTTATCAAAAAGATGAACAAAAGAGGAATTCAATTGAATACTAAAGAACTGTTAGTAGTTCTTAAACACGTGTAATTGAAACAACATTTTTAATGGGGCTATTGAAATTTTAAAAAAAATGTTTTGCTAACATCTAGCCTTAAATTTATTATTTAGTTGTTTTAAATAATAGAGTAGCTAATAAAATCCTTTATTTTTGGTTTCTAAATATTTTAAAATTACAATTATAGTTACAATATTTTAAGTATAAATATGCTTGTTCTGTACTTCTCCAGGTTTAATAACCTCCATCCGTCCGCATTTTTCCTTGTAATGAATATGAGAGAGCAGACAGACGAAAGAAGGACAATCGACGCATTTATTGAGAGTTATATGTATGGATCAAACTCTTTGATCCATATATATATATGTGTGTGTGTGTGTTTGTGTGTGTGTGTACGTATGTATATATATATATATATATATATATATATATATATATATATATATATATATATATATATATATATATATATATATAGATGTATGCATGTATATATGTATGTATATATCTACGTATGTATACATATATATATATATATATGTATGCATATATATATATATGTATATATATGTATGTATATATGTGTGTATACATATGTATGTATGTGTGTGTATATATATATATATATATATATATATATATATATATATATATATATATATATATATGTATCTCTCTCTCTCTCCCTCTCTCTCTCTAGTGGTTTGGGTGTTGCACTCATAATCGCTAGATCATAGCTTTGCTTCCCGGATCGAGTGGTGCGTTGTGTACTTGAGAAAAGCACTTCGTTAACGTTGGTCTGCGATCATTTCAACTTCTGACGTGAGGTACGTTTGTTTCCCCGCACAGGCAACATCGATTTGATGGATAGAGTGAACTAATGTACAGCACATATATATGATCGCTATAAACGAATCAGTCATACAGGTTATCTAGCAAAAAATGAATACTCATACGTCGTCTTGGACGGGAGAGTCCATCATTATGTGTGTGTGTGTGTATAGCCAAATCAATATGTGTGTGTATGTGTGTGTGTGAGTGTGTGTGTGTGTGTGTGTGTGTGTGTGTGTGTGTGTGTGCGCGTATGTGTGTGTGTTTAAAAACATTAATTATAGGCGTAGGAGTGGCTGTGTGGTAAGTAGCTTGCTTACGAACCACATGGTTCAGGGTCCAGTCCCACTGCATGGCACCTTGGGCAAGTGTCTTCTACTATAGCCTCGAGCCGACCAAAGCCTTGTGAGTGGATTTGGTCGTCGGAAACTGAAAGAAGCCAGTCGTCTCTCTCTCTCTCTCTCTCTCTCTCTATATATATATATATATATATATATATATATATATATATATATGTATGTGTGTATATGTTTGTGTCTGTGTTTGTCCCCCCCCCCGCATCGTTTCACAAACGATGGTGGTGTGTTTACGTCCCGTAACATAGTGGTTCGGCAAAAAGAGACCGAAAGAATAAGTACTAGGCTTCCAAAGAATAAGTCCTGGGGTCGATTTGCTCGACTAAAAGGCGGTGCTCCAGCATGGCCGCAGTCAAATGACTGAAACAAGTAAAAGAGTAAAGAGTAAGCGTATATGGACAAATATTTACTGAAGGAAAAGACAGATTTGAGACTTCCGATTGCAATACATGCTGGGTAATATTTAAACAAAAAACGAAAGCTATTGGTGGATTTTTTATTTTTTGTTTATTTTTAATTTTTTATTTTCATTTTTAATTCATTTATTTTTCATCTTATTTATTTATTGGTTATTTTGTTCCTTTCTCTCTTATGTTCAACCGGGCGTTCATGTAAATTAGCCAAACAGATAAAATATACCTCCGATGATGGAAGTGATGGCTGAAGCTTGCGAAGATGACTGAAGTTGTTGTCATAGTGACTTCATTTAGCATGTTCATGATGCTAATACAACCAATCAGGTTGTCCAGATTACATAGACAGTGTGGAGAAAGAGTTAGGGTTTTTTGTTTCTTTCTTTCTGTCTTTCTTTCTGTTTATTTATTTATTTTTACATACTTTCTTTGTTTCTTACGATATTTTCAGTTGCAGTCATCAATATCATTCTAATTATCATCGTCCTGGTCATGGTTTGTCGTCGTCATCATCATCATCATCATGGCCATCATTAGCAGAAAAAGAGCAGCATTAACATCAGCATCATCCCTTTCTTGACTATCGTTGTTATCGTTGTAATTTTTTTTATTGCCATCGTTAAATATATTCATCAGCATCATCATCACTACCGTCGTCGTCGTCACCATCAAGAACAACAATCGCCATAATCGGTATCACTGAGATCAGTTCAATTATCATCTTCGTCTCATTCTCGCTTTTCATCGTCGTCATCGTCATCATCATCATCATCATCATCATCATCATCATCATCATCATCATCATCGTCATAATCGTCGTCATCGTCGTCGTTGTAAGTTCTGTTGATCCGTTGAAGCCATTTCTGAAAGAGGTTTACTCTCACCACGGACGTGTATACAACACGAGTTGTTGCTGTTGCTGCTGCTGCTGCCACTACTACTACTACTACTACTACTACTACTACTGCTGCTGCTGCTGCTGCTGCTGCTGCTTGCTGCTGCTGCTGCTGCTGCTGCTGCCGCTGCTACAATGCTACTGTTGTTGCCGTAATATCAGCAACATTCTCGAACGAACGAACGAGCGATTGAGGCTCTACAAGGTCCCTCAACCTGCTAGAAATATCAGTCAAACATATTTCTGAAATAACGCTCAACCCATTGCTTTTCCTTTTTTCTATTTTAGAAAAATGGCCTATTGTATGATGTAGTCTGAAAAGATAGGCGGGTCACGACTGGAACGTCGTTTATCTCAGTTCTGCTCGTCAGTGTGGATTGACCTGTGCTTCAGCAACAGCAAAAACAAGAACATATACTATTACTATTATTTTTACTACTGAAAGCACGACAATAACACCAGCTACTACTACTACTACTACTACTACTACTACTACTACTACTACTACTACTACTACTACTATTACTACTACTACAAGAATTAAATTACTACAAGAATTAAATTACTACAAGAATTAAATTACTAGCGAATTTTGTACTACCCCTCAGTTTTCACGAGCATTACGCTTATGATAACATCCATCACTACATGATGAAGATCCCAGTCCTCCTCTTCCTCCTCCTCCTCCTCCTCCTCCTCCTCCTCCTCCTCCTCCTCATCATCATCATCATCACCATCATAATCATCATCATCATCATCATCATCATCATTATAGCCATCACCATTACTCGCCCCTTGTTATCTCATCATCACCAATACCATTTTCATCTTCATAGCATTTAGAACATGTAACACGTACAATTTGCTCACGAAATAGAATGTTTTTAATTTGAAAGCAATATTTTGCTCATATTCATCTCTAGTTATATTTCCGCATTCGGAGATAGGGGACAGGCTAATGAGAGTGATTGAATTAAATCACAAGGACATGACTGATATTGATTTACCACCCTCCCCAACCTATGAAACTGAAAGGTCGTATGTTGTAGTATGGGTATTTTTTTTTAGATATAGTAAATTTCATTCTTAGAATAACAAGGTTATGTCACAGATGAGGTCGTCGCGAATGATATTGGACGAAAGGACTTCGGTAAACCACTTCACTCATTGGTTTATTCATTGAGTGATTGATTGATTGATTGATAGATTAATTGATTGATTGATTGGTTAGTTGCTTGGTTGATTGAATGGCTATTGAAGTTAGTTAATTGGTTAATTAGTAAACTATCGGACTTATAATATTTCTTGCTAATTTTGGCACAACGGCAGCAATATTGATGAAAGTGTCTAGTCAATAAAATAGACCTCAGTTCTTGACAAGTACTTATTTTATCAACCCTGGAAAGATGAAGAGTAAAGCTGACTCCTGCGGAATTATACCTGATTACTACAAATAAAAAGACGTGAAACAGAAGTGAAATACAAACAGTGCGTGAGTTTATATTCGTAAAAAGACCTTCCAAAATACAGCAATGTTCTGCTAGTTGCAAAAAACTAATGATCTGGTGTGTTGCAGAGACTGTAGAGCGTTGTAAAAGAATAAAATGTCTTACAATATTTTCTGGCCTCATTTAACGCTGTATGCTTTAGTCTCGACAAAGTCGACTGCAAGTTTCTTCCTTCGGATTAGATCGAGTTTCAGTATAACATTGAGTTCAACTGTATCTGTTGCGGTGCGGGGTTATCTTTCGAGAAGGATAAAATAAGTACTGTATGCCTCTATAATCCTAGAATTCCCAAATTCAGTAGATTCAAATAACTGAGTTTCATTTTCTCTGTTCTTTAGATTTGGACATATGTTGAGAGTTCATGTATACATATATATGTGTGTGTGTGTATGTGTGTTGGTGGGTGGGTGTGGGTATGGATGTGTGTGTATGTATATACAGTGTGTATGTATGTATGTATATGTAGGGAGTGGTGGTAATAAATGCGATGCATGAAACTTACAGCTTTGGTCATTTTTGTAAATTTGCATCCGATTACGTAGTGTGTGTGTGTGTGTGTGTGTGTGTGTGTGTGTGTGTGTGTGTGTGTGTGTGTGTGTGTGTGTGTGTGTGTGTGTGTGTGTGTGCATGTATGCGTGTCAGAAGCATAAATAAAATTATATCAAGTATCATACAAGATAAATTAATGATATTTTAAAAATCACTGCACTTCATGAGAAGAATAAAAAAAATGTTTCTTGAAAATTGCAGTTGATTGCAAATGACAAGGGAAGATGAACTCATTCAACAATTCTCCATAACTGATATGTCATTAAGGAAAAGACAATTTAATTGTCTGGAGAAGAGCTTTGAGTATCTGTTCCTCTCCCTGGGTATCGCCAGTGCAGGATTTATCCTACATTGAATCTAACAGGTGAGATACCTAGACATATGCCAAAACAATAGCAAAAGTCATGGTCTAGGGTACTTTTCCATAGTTGCCGCTATATGTTATATCAAACTATTTTTTTCACTTAATGGCGTAGCAGTTTTAGAGGATTCTTGTGTCTTCTCACGTAGAGATGATCGCAATTTCCACAACCCATTTAGTTATTCTTCTCTCGAAGTGAAAATAATTTTAGTAACTCACGAATTTTTCTTGTATGAAATTTGAAATACTTTTATTCTTCTTTATTGATTATATCGATACCACTGGTATGTATATGAACAATAATGATACTCTAAGAAGTATTGCAAAATATTTCCAGTAGAAGTTTTAAATTCATTAAAAACCACTTATGGTATTTTTTCTATTTTTTTTTTTACATTTCTTTTAGTGAATTAAAGGATACGTATTCAATGGAAGAATTTCAAAAGCGAAGTGTGAGTAATTTAATGCATCATATTTATATCAATGACCTTATTGGATTTGTGTCAGATCACTTCAAACATTACAATTCGATTTTGACAATTCCTTCTATAACTGCCTCTGAAGATCGGTCCTTTTCTGCATTGAAGAGAATTAAAACTTGCCAAAGAAATACATCGGGAAACATGATTTTCCAACAACTAATTAAAACAGAAGGATGTTTATAAAATGTTTACTCTGGACGATCGAAGAATTGAATTAATCAAAAATGCAGTATACAAATAAAAAAGTTTTGTACGTCTGGTGTATATAATATTAGAATGTTAAAATAAGGAAATTGCACATTAATTTGATATAACATAATTAAATGTGTGAGTAAACAATAAAAATAAACCTCGGCGAAGCTTGAGCTTACATTTGTAAAACAGTCGAAGGCTTTCTTAATAGTAAAGTCGAAATACGAACAAGCATTGCAATGCAAAATAACTATAACGTGTAAAGTCAAATTCAAAGTCAAAATTTTCCAAAAGTCAAAACCATACAGTATTTTATCGGTTGACATTTTATACTTCGCGGTGCCTGCAGGAATTTAATAGCTTGCGTCTCTGATTCAAAGCATTTTTATCCTGGAACAAAGAGACAAAGATTACATTTCGTAGGTCTTTTATAAACTCCACGTCTGTATGGTGATGTTTTTTCTAGAATCTCCCAAGTTACATTGAAAGGATGGGTGCCATTCTCTTTCAATTCCCAGACATACTTTGTAAGACTAGTCATTGTCCTATTCTCGGGGTTTCGGAAAGAATTTCGGTGGGAATAGAATCGTATCTTGAATTAATTTTCCGAAGCCCTTCTGTATGTTTTATATTCTTGTGAGCCATCTACTTGCACTTTGACTCTATAAATAATTCCTTTTTCCAGACATTTACCTTCCAACGGACAGCAGGTCTTATCTTTGAAGTTGCAGTTCCTCAGATTAGATTCGGCACTGTAGTTGTTTGTAATAATTTCCCCTTTATTCTGGCTAGTAAAAGAGGCGAAGTTTTTGCAACAGGAATAGTTAACCTTCAGTGCTCCATTAAATATTCTATAGAACTTATTGCCAGATTGAAAATGCTTAGAAACTAATTTTAAGAATTCCCTACCTGTATTAGTTTTTACGGCAATATAACATGCGGGGTTAAACCACAAAACTTTCCTAGCTCTAGTTCTACGTGGTCTATTATTGTTAGAATTAACTTGGACTATACTGGATCTTCTCCGAGAATCCACTTTTCCTTAATGCATTATTGTATTACGGCGCAGCATTTTGAAATGCTGTCTCATCTGAAGAAATCGATGATATTCGCCTTCCTACATTACTAACTAGGTTCTTAAGAATTACGGGTGGATGATTAGATTCTTTGCTAATATAACATAACTTTTCAATGGGCTTACGAGAGGGTTTAAATTTGTCTAATTGTAAATCTAAGTTGATATCTAAAAAATCTACGTTATTAAGGTTACTTTCTACTGTAAGCCCATCCTTAGGAAGAAAGTAATCAGATTATTCATAAGGTTATCTAACTCATGACTGTTTAAATTATGAGTGACTATAAGACCGTCATTCCTGTATAATCCTGCATCTATAAAAGGGAATTCTAGATGCAGATTATGCAAAATATAAGTTCCTATAAGCATACATAACTCTTCCCCCATCGGTACATCGAAAAGAGAATCCTCAATCTTTTTGACCCAGGTGGAATCCTCGTAAAAAGGAAAGGATTTCCTTGCATGCAGGATAATATCTATTTCCGATCTGTCGATGGTGAGATACTTCTTGACAAAGTCTAATGCTTTTAGAAGCAAAGGCCAAGATATTGACGGGTAAAAATCGACAATATCAAACTGCATAAATTTGCAGTTATGCTTATGGCTAATCCCTTTGAACCAATCTATCACTGACTTGCTATTTTTCCAAATCCGTAAATTTAATTCACTATTTAACTTGCTTAAAATATTATCTAAAATAAATTTGCTAATAAAGCTTATTTCAGTTTTAGCTGGGTTAACTGGCCTACATTTAGGGTTTCTATTGAAATTAGCTTAGTGGTCTTTTGGGTAATATAGGGTCGGCGTGGGGGAAGGTATTCTATCCTGTCACTAGCTTTAAGGTCATTAACAATTCTTCTTGCCTCCAAATTCACCTCTTTATATAAACTTGTATTTTCTTTTTTGTAGGTGTCTGTAATGCTGTTTGAAAGTAGACGTTTATAAACATCTTTCTCAACCGCGTTTAAATTGTTTGTCTTGTCGGAGTTTACGAAGATTTTATCCGAGTTCTTTATGTCTATTTTTTCCTTCATATCTCTCTGGAGTTGGTTGTTGAATTTGCGGAATTTAATTTTTCAAATAATTTTTTAAAATTTATAAAATTTTCTTAATCGGATATATCTTTTAATTTATTAATATTTTATAACTGATTATTTTCCCTTGGCATTCAGGCCTTGTCCGTCTTTATAAGCTACTTTTGATTTAAGGTTTTCTTCGATTTTTTTATAACAATATGACTTTATACCGCAATTCGTTATTGCATGCAACCGGTTATTGAAAAGACCGTTAGTTGAAAGGACCAATGAAACAAAACCATTTTCAAATGTGTATCCATCAAAATAATTGTATATTTATGCATATAACCTTATTTTTGTTCCATTCTAAGCAAAACTGTTTGACGAACGGGAACGCTAAACTCTGAGTAGCAGTTTTTGTGATACTTTTGCTGCTTTTTAATAAAGTATATATATAGGCATCCAAATCGAATGCAATTATATAGATATGCATGCACCTATCCATCCATACATGCATACATACATATGTACGTACGTGCAAACGACGTACGGGCATACACTCGTTCGTACATGAGCTAATACGTTCATAGCATGACGAAAAAGTGGGAGAGAGAGAGGGAGAGAGAGAGGGAGAGAGAGAGGAAGAGAGAGAGAGAGAGAGAGAGAGGGAGAGAGAGAGGAAGAGAGAGAGAGAGAGAGAGAGAGAGAGAGAGAGAGAGAGAGAGAGAGAGAGAGAGAGAGAGAGAGAGTATTCAAGTTTTAGAATTGATAGTTCTCTGTCTAAAATTCATAATGTCCGAAGTTGTTACTGAAAAATATTGATTCCTTACGCGTACTTTTGCAATATATTTTAATAATATATTTTTCGTCTTAAATTTTTATTTCCATTATTCAGTCCGAGTCTATGGCAAGGAACCAAGAGAAGAGATTATTACAGAAAAGATAATAGTAAAAAAATATATATAAGTAAAGTAAATACAAAGCTAAAACAACAACATCAACAACAATAATAACAATAAGAGATAATAATAATAATAATAATAATAATAATAATAATAATAATAATAATAATAATAATAATGAGAGCAATAACAAAGACATCAACGGAGATTGATATATCGGGTTGTATATATTGATTGATTAAAGTTTGTGGCTTTGGGGACAGGTTTAAATCCTACAATAAAACCTATACATACAGAAATACATTATATGTGTGTGTGTTGATATATATATATATATATATATATATATATATATATATATATATATATATATATATATATATATATATATATATATGTGTGTGTATATGTTGACATTGCATGATTGCCTTCATTGGTAATCCTATTATGTTAGGATAATACTTAATTAAGGCCTCCTGTGCCATGTCTCTCTCTCTCTCTCTCTTTCTCTGCGCGCGCACGCGTCTGTGCGTGAGTGTATTCTGCTTGCTTAATATAAAGTCACTGTTAGGTAACGTATCACTCAGAAATATGATACGTTGTCCACGTTCTACTCATCAAAAATTTGTATACATACATACATACATACATACATACATACATATATATATATATATATATATATATATATATATATATATATATATATATATATATATATAATATATATATATATATATATATATATATATATATATATATATATATATATATATATATATATATATATAAAATATACAAGAACTCGCTAGCCGATGAATTCGTAAGTGCCTTTCTTATCGTTGATTTTTGGTGTTGCATGGCCAAAAATTACCGTGAATTTTTTTAGAGACACTTTCAAATTTATCAGAATATTTGGGCTGAAGATTGGAATAGTGAAATTTCCATTCACTTAACCATGAAACGATTCGTATCCAATTAACTAAAGGCTTGGTTTTGTTTACGCTTTTCCCTCCGGTTTTTGTTCTATGTGTGCCATAAATATCGCCATCCACTTTAGAGAAAAATTTGTAGTTTGGAACCAGTAGTTCTTTGACTGCTATTTCTAAATTTTCAGTATGTTGGAGAAGCAACTCAATTGCTAATCCCTGTATATTTATAATGATAAATAGTTTTACCGATAAAGGTTTTTTTCATACTGAACTACTTGGCAAAATTGTTAATTATTAATTCTATTATTAATTGACGATTCTCTGCCCTTATTCTTGTATATTTTATATTTGATATCTCTAAGTTGGATGGCTAAACCGTAACCCCTTCCACACGGGACTTTTTTTCATACGGGACTATTTGTGACGCACATGGAATAGATTTCTTTGAGGTGAGGTGCCTGAACTCGCTAGCCGATGAATTCGTAAGTGCCTTTCTTAACGTTGATTTTTGGTGTCGCATGGCCAAAAATTACCGTGAATTTTTTTAGAGACACTTTCAAATTTATCAGAATATTTGGGCTGAAGATTGGAATAGTGAAATTTCCATTCACTTAACCATGAAACGATTCGTATCCAATTAACTAAAGGCTTGGTTTGTTTACGCTTTTCCCTCCGGTTTTTGTTCTATGTGTGCCATAAATATCGCCATCCACTTTAGAGAAAAATTTGTAGTTTGGAACCAGTAGTTCTTTGACTGCTATTTCTAAATTTTCAGTATGTTGGAGAAGCAACTCAATTGCTAATCCCTGTATATTTATAATGATAAATAGTTTTACCGATAAAGGTTTTTTTCATACTGAACTACTTGGCAAAATTGTTAATTATTAATTCTATTATTAATTGACGATTCTCTGCCCTTATTCTTGTATATTTTATATTTGATATCTCTAAGTTGGATGGCTAAACCGTAACCCCTTCCACACGGGACTTTTTTTCATACGGGACTTTTTTTCATACGGGACTATTTGTGACGCACATGGAATAGATTTCTTTGAGGTGAGGTGCCTGAACTCGCTAGCCGATGAATTCGTAAGTGCCTTTCTTATCGTTGATTTTTGGTGTCGCATGGCCAAAAATTACCGTGAATTTTTTTAGAGACACTTTCAAATTTATCGGAATATTTGGGCTGAAGATTGGAATAGTGAAATTTCCATTCACTTAACCATGAAACGATTCGTATCCAATTAACTAAAGGCTTGGTTTGTTTACGCTTTTCCCTCCGGTTTCTGTTCTATGTGTGCCATAAATATCGCCATCCACTTTAGAGAAAAATTTGTAGTTTGGAACCAGTAGTTCTTTGACTGCTATTTCTAAATTTTCAGTATGTTGGAGAAGCAACTCAATTGCTAATCCCTGTATATTTATAATGATATATATATATATATGTATATATTTATATAGGCATGTATAAATGCATGAATGTATGTACGTAAGTATGTTTGTTCGTACATATCTACGTATGTATGTACATGTGTACGCATGCACGCTTGCCTGCATTAATGTAAGCATGTGCATCCGGGGCATAGAAATTCTTGAGAAGCCGGATGAGCCAACTTAGAGTCTAATTTAAGAATGAATTATCCGTACTCCTTCTTTAATAAAATGATAATTTGATGTAAAACCTGTAGCTCGTTTAGTTCCTAGTTGTCCTACCGGGAATTAATAGATTCTATCTGTAAAGAGAATGAAATTCTTTACACGCTTCATTCATTAAAATCAAGTTCTCGCACGAGAATTTCTTAGAACTATAAAACGACAACGGTCGTTTCAAAAGTGACCTTTGTCTATTCCGACGATGAACTACTACACTTCTAGTAGCTTCCCTCAGTCGCGAGAGCTCATGGTTGTTGTAGTATATGCCGTAACAGTCACTATTCTCTGGTTGACGTAAGGTTGTGACCTTTGTTCCTTTTGTCTATAAGAAATATTATTGATGTCAATGATGTAGCTGCACACGATGTGAGTTGGCTTCTACCACACCACCGCCATGCACATGCATATATTTCATTATTTATATCATTACTGTGGAGGCGTGTGGCTTACTGGTTAGGGTGTCAGCATCATGATCATAAGATTGTGGTTTCGATTCCTGGACCGGGTGACGCGTTGTCTTCTTGAGCAAAGCACTTCATTTCACGTTGCTCCAGTCCACTCAGCTGGCAAAAATGAGTAATGCTGCGATGTACTGGCGTCCCAACCAAGCTGAGGGCATATACGCCATTGATACCGGGAAACCGGGCCCATGAGCCTAGCTAGGCTTTAAAAGGGCGCATTGTGGAGGCGCAATGGCCCAGTGATTAGGGCAGTGGACTCGCGGTCGGAGGATCGTGGTTTCGATTCCCAGACCGGGCCTTGTGTGTGTTTATTGAGCGAAAACACCTAAAAGCTCCACGAGGCTTCGGCAGGGGGTGGGGGGTTTCAACCCCTGTTGTACTCTTTGGCCCCAACTTTCTCTCACTCTTTCTTCCTGTTTCTTGAGTAACGCTGCGATGGACTGGCGTCCCGTCCACCTGAGGAGGAACACATACGCCATAGAAACCGGGAAACCGGGCCCATGAGCCTGGCTAGGCTTTAGAAGGACGCATAAATAATATCATTATTAAGGCAGCAAGATTGAAGAATTGTTAGCACGTCGGGCAAAATGCCTAACGCCATTTCGTCCTTCTTCACGTTCTGAGTCTAAATTCTGCCGAAGTCCACTTAAACTTTCATCCTTTCCGGGTCGATAGAATAAGAACCAGCTGTTTTCTGGGCTCGATGTAATCAGCTATCCTCTCCCACAAATGTCAGGCATTGTGCCTATTGCAGAAAGGATAATTGAGGCAGCGAGCTGGCAGAGTCACTAGCACGCCGCGCAAAATCCTTAGCGGCATTTCGGCCGTCTTTACGTTCTGTGTTCAAATTCCACCGGGGCCTATTTTGCCTTTCATCCTTTCAGGAATCAATTAAATAGGTATTAGTTAAGTGCTGGGGCCTATATAATCAACTGGTTCTCTCCCACAAAATTATCATCATTATTGTTATTACTATTTGAATTCTTTCTGTAAGAAAGAAGCGGATATTCGACGAAGAAGCAAAGCTTGATTGCTGGAGTTTGTATAACAAAAAGAGCTGCATATTGAAATTTTAAAGATTTCTGGAAATATTGTTTTTTCTACTCCGTTTGCCGACAGTATTTGTAAAATGCGTATCATCTGGTCGAGATGGTCATTTCAACACTTAGCCAAATGCGCCAATAATGGTTTATATGTATATCTACCGTATGGATAGAGAAGCTACAAGTTATAAATATTATGCTCCATAAATATTTCATAGATTTGGAAAGAAATATTCACATTTATAGAGCAGCTCTGCTTCGTTGGAATTTACATATCAAACTTCGAATTTCGCGGATTCTGTAAGGCGGCGGCCTGGCAGGCACGTTAGCACGCTAGGCGAAATGCTTAGCGCTATTTCGTCTCTACGTTCTGAGTTCAAATTCTGCCGAGGTTGACTTTGCTTTTCATCCTTTTGCAGTCGATAAATTAAGTACCAGTTGCGTACTGGAGTCAATCTAATCGACTGGCCCCCTACCCCAAAATTTCGAGCCTTGTGCCTAGAGTAGAAAAGACTCTTAGGGATTCTGTATTCAAAGTATATGAAAATTGTATTTGTATTTCATTTTAAAAATTACTTGAATTCACTATACCAAGAAAGACTTAATGTATAAAATATATGGGTCTTTATATATATATATAATAATAATTATTATTATTATTCTAAACGTTTCAGTCATTTGACTGCTAATATGCTGGAGCACCGCCTTAAAAGGTTTTAGTCGAAGAAATCGACCCCTGCCGAAGTTGGCACTGCGGATAAACCACTGGATTTTCAGAGGCTAGAAATGCAGATTACATTGAGAATTCTTGGCTCAGTCAAGCTCATCAGTATCATCAAGGATCGCTTCCAAGCTATTAAGGTTAAAAAACATAGCGATATTTGTTGAAGATTGCATAAAAGTGCTACCTACAATTAATTATGTGTTGAAAAATAAAAAACATAAGTCAACAACTTATAGTGTTTTCAATTTATGGCAAATACACCAAAAAACACCGCATATATTTCAGTATTATTACAGGGTGCGGCAGAAAGGTTGCTCCGATTTCAAAGGTTAATAAAAAGACAAACACATAATACAAGAAAAACGATGCTCTCCACCCCAGGTCATGGTGGGTACTACCTGAATCAGAAAACAAAATGGCGTTTAATGAATTTCATAAATATACAAAGTTTCTTCATGCATTTTACTGTTTGTTTTTTATTAACCTATGAAATCGGAGCAACCTTTCTGCTGCACCCTGTACATGTTTTTCCCCGAAGTACAGCCTCCATCGCATTTTCTAAAGTAGTGATGAGAGGATCGCTAAAACACTAAATCATTTATTACCCCAAGGGTACAATACTTATTGATCATTTGATTCTACCATCAATACAACATTGAAGACACTACTATATGGCTGAGGTCACAAATGTTTCTAGTTTGTACACAAAGCCAGCTCTTTGTGAACTGGTATCTTTCGATTATACAAACCATAGTACTGGTTTGTATTTTAGTTTATCAGTCTCGAAAGTATGACAGTCAGAGCTGAACTCGTTGGAATTTGAACTCATTATCTAAAATGCTGGAACAATTTACGCAAGACATTTTCTCCAGCTCTCTGAAATATATCTCCGTAATTTCCAGCCTTATTTCTAAAACAATTAGAATAATATTAGACATTGACTAATTATGTTATATATTTTTTTTTTGTCTCATTTATTTCTAGTAAGCTGGTAAATGCTGCCTACATTAAGATTAATAAAAACTCTACTCACCAAAAGTTTGTGTCTAATGTAAGTGAAAAAAAAACTTAACAATTTGGCTCTGAAGAGTTGTTGGAAATATAAAGGAGATACAATTTATATTTTATCTTACCGTGTATCATACTGCCCGCCTTGGATACACACGTGTGTGTGTGTGTGTGTATATACATTATCTCCCACTTTCTCTCTCTCTCACACACACATACACACATACCTACATGTATATATATATATATATATATATATATATATATATATATATATATAAACATACTCACACATATATAATTACACACACGCATATATATATGTCTGTGTGTGTATGTGTGTATCTGTATCTAAATCTCTCTATCAATATATATACACATACATACATACATACATAAATACACACACACACACACCTATGTATGTATGCATGTATGTATGTATATATGTATGTATGTATGAAATACTATTTGTTTACAAAGTGCTGTTGTACATCACATGATTAATAGATTCAAGTAAAAATATTTCGAATTTCATTGAAGCCAAATATTTATAGATATTATTTTCTTCTTTGTGTTCTTTATTTTATTTTTTTTTGACAAGACAAAATATACATTTTGTATGGTATGAAGAATTTAGTGAGAAGAATGTTTGATTTTCTTCAGATGCTGCATGATATATGACTATTTAAGTCTTGTACACTCAGCTGAAGCACTTTTGGGTAAAGTCATTTACAAGATTTCTTATATATTTTAATTAATCACTTTTCTATTACTTTTGTTCCTCTTGTTCTCCGCATCTGTTAGCAATACATCAATAGATTATTATAGACTAGCAGAGATACCCGGCGTTACCCGTGTTACATGCAATTGAAGGATGAGATTTTCACTTATATTTCCTGTAAGGAACTGGAATAGATATGATTCGAATTTCATCAAAATTGCACATGAGGGTTCTTTCCCTCTTTACACACCCTAAAAAATTCTAATCATGAGACATGTATCCCATACTATTAATCTTTATGCACATATTCCAAAATTTCAGAGCTCTTGGAGCTGAAAAATGTAGAAGTTAAGGCCCCTATTGGGGGTGGGTGAAGTTGAATTGTTGGGAATGTTTTTAACTTGGGTGTAATATGTATTGTTTGAATTTCTTTGAAATAGGAAATATATATATGTTCACTGGGTTTGTAAAAGAGAGTAAAGCTACAGGAAACCAAAAGACGAATGATCACGATAATCAGTCGGCTACCCGAGCGTAGTCGTTATTACTCCCCAATGTAGGATTCCTCAACATACAGGTGACAGGCACAGCTGTAAGATGCATTACAGATCTATAGCAATTGGAAGGGCATGACCCAATTGAAATAAGAACGTGTGACGTTTGGAGTAAAGGGAAATGAAAGTGTCGCCTCTGGAGTTTGCAAATGACCACTATACCGATAGGTAACTGTGCAGACAAAATTTACAATCAATAAATGTCTTAGAACAACCAGTCACTCATCTGGGAAGGCCTTGAAATCAATGTTACCAACTGGGGACTATGTGTGACCCAGTGATAATAAAAAGTGGAGGCAAAGATGCGTCTCATTTTCTTGACAATCTATGCACCACGTTGCAGAA
>NC_142929.1:57560673-57570673 GCF_046866305.1 Octopus bimaculoides | reverse complement strand
AACAAAACGGTTGAATCATCAGTTATTACCTAATTCTGCCGCATTTATTACCTAATGCTGTTGCTGTGAATATCCTTGTATACTACTATCTGTACAGTTTATCAATAGAAGCTCGAGAAATGTTCAATAAATAAAGCCGGATTTAAACTGAATTTCTGCTTAGAGTGTACATCATTTCTGTTATATTCATGGATATATATGTAGTATACATTGTGCCTCTCTCCCTCTCTGTCTCCTCTGTCTCTTTCTTCCTCTCTCTCTCTCTCTTTGTGTACATATACAAATATATATATATATATTACATACACTACGCATGTATATAGGAGTGTGTATTAAATTAATATAGTAATTGCTACAATTGATAAATATTTTATTGTTATGATACGCACCCTACAGACAGACATATAAACGCAAATACATGGATAGACAGACGGTGTGTGTGTGTTTATGTGTGTGTACTGTATATGAAATAATTCAATATAGAGCCTGAACAAATATATTAGATTTTGTCTCTTAGCATATCGACGAATAACTTACAGACAGAGACACATATACACATATTTGTGTGCATGTATTCGCGTATGTCTGTATGTATGTACGTATGTGTGTGTGTGTGTCTGGTGTGTGCACATGTGTGTGTGTGTGTGACTATAAAAATATATACGTGTCAGTCTGTACATATCTATGTATATCTGCACAAGTCAAAAAGAAAAACATATATTTTCATTAGAATTAAACATTCAACACAAACATTATTATATCGCTCTAATTAGCTGGCATGGTTCCCACGTAAGATTTTGGGAGATAGCCAATGAGGAATTTGGCATGTTTCTAAACAGTGGATTTAGCTCTAACGTTCAAAGAATCCTGTCAACATTTAATTACCATGTTCCTCTACAATGTC
This sequence comes from Octopus bimaculoides, assembly GCF_046866305.1. Classification (NCBI taxonomy): domain Eukaryota; kingdom Metazoa; phylum Mollusca; class Cephalopoda; order Octopoda; family Octopodidae; genus Octopus; species Octopus bimaculoides. The sequence continues at coordinate 57,569,769 of NC_142929.1, read as the reverse complement.
ATTTTTTTTCCTTTTTCCTTCTGTTCTCATGTATTTATTTTATGGTATTTTTATAGACTATTTTTATATCGTTCACGATTTTACTAGTTTATTTTTCTGTTAGAATTACTATTATTGTTTGTTTTGTTGTTTTTGTTACATTTCTATGTTGTTATCGCTGTTGGGTTTCCGTTTAGCCACAGGTCAGGTATGATGGCACAGACCTATGATCAAAGATAACAGTCATAACTATCCTGTCTTTTTTGCTTTTCTCTTTTTTTTTTTGTATGCCCAGGGAATCTAAAACCACGTTATTTAACGCAATCTATGATTGTCAAATATTTAAAATGGTAGATTGAGCTGGTATTTCAATCACTTTGAATGGCCACGTAAAGGCTCCGCCTTTGGGTTGGTTATATTCTATTTCGTTATGTTTGTGACTATATTTCTATGTGTAATCCCGTGTGTGTACTTATATATTGGTTTCAAATTTTAACACAAAGCCAGCAAGTTTGAGAGAGTGGGTAAGTCGATTACATCAACCCCAGTGCTCAACTGGTACTTAATGTATCGACCCCCAAAGGATGAAAACCAAAGACGAATTTAGACTCAGAACGTAAAGACGGACAAAATGTTACTATGCATTTTGCTCGGCATGCTAACCATTCTACCATCTCACCGTCTTTTTGCATTTTTATATCAACCGCAGACGACCATGTACTGGTTTAAGAAGAAGGAGCAGTCGATTCTACCATCTACAAATCTTCAAGGTTCATCTACACAGCATTCGAATTCAGGGCGTGAACGGGCTCAAATAAATATCGTGTAAGATTTTATCTTACCCTCTAACCCTTAGGGTCAATCACTACTGTTCTGTTTTTCTATACTGATTTCGAAACACAAGCAAATGTTGTGCGTTGATTTTACCCGATGCTCTACCAGTTCTGTAAAACCTTTGTACAACTGTCATTCGTTAGTGTCTCTACATGCTAGCGTGTATGCACATATTTGTGTGTGTGTGTGTGTGTGTGTGTGTGTGTGTGTGTGTGTGTGTGTGCATGTGTGTGTGTGTGCGTGCGTGCGTGTGTGTACGTTTGTGTGTGTGGTGAGTGGTGCAGATATACGTAAGTACTGTAGAGAATATGAAATATTTACTTCCCGTTGCACTACTTTCTTTCGATTCACACTTTATACATAGCCCTATTCTTAGATTTAAAGTAGCAACTGACAGAATCGTTAGCATATTGGACAAAATACTTTGATACATTTCTTCAGAATCTTTACGTTCTACGTCCAAATACCGCCGAAGTCAAATTGCCTTTCATCCTTTCGGAGTTTGATAAAATAAAGTACCAGCCAAGTACTTGAGTCAATGTAACCGATTTGCCTGCTCCATTCAAAATTACTGGCCTTGAAATCTGTATTCTCGGTCAGTTATACACCTTGGAAACTGGATTACTGGCCCTCAGAGTCCGAGGGCTCAAGAGACGTTTTACAAAATTCTTATATTTATTGCACTGAGTGGACTGCAGCAATGCCAAGGCACAGCTTTGAAAGGCTTATAATAACATTTACATTATGACACCTCAGTTAAGCACTCCACCATAGTCTACGTACCACGTGGCTATGCATAAGGTTATTCTTGTCGCTGTTGTCTTTTAGCTCTAAATCAACTTTGGTATAGCAACAGGCCTGTGACCAAAGACATTCCAGTAATCTCATCTCATTTCACCTTCGCTCATTTATTCCGGTGAAGATCGAGGGGGTAGAGTTCTCAAGCGCACCTTCTACTGAGTTCTGTCACAAGAAATTGTTTTCAATTGTGCCAGTCGGATTTCAGAGCGAGATCAAACCGAGGTCATAAATGTTATCTAACCAGCTTATTAGCGGTCTACTCCTGGGCCCTCTGTTGGTTTGGTTTTGCCCGTAGAACCTGTCCAGTTATTCTTTCCTGAGACACTCCTACTAAGTATCCGTAGTATCAGAGCTTGACCTCACAATTCAGATAAATAGTGGGTACGAGCTACGCATTCTATCGAATAGCATTACTCCGATATGCACTTAATAAGTTATCTGCCCGGTGCTGCTCGGCAGCAATGAAAATCGTTGCTTACGAAGACTAAAATGCTCGCTCTCGTAAGGACTCTGGTGCAGTGCGCTCTAAATACGAGAGGAGTTCCATTCCAATGATGACCATCAAATTTTATGGAACAAATCGACCCCCAATATTTTTAAATTTGGTTATTATTCCACTGGCATCCTTTTTTGTGTAAGCAGTCAATTACAGGAGATAAACAAAGTCGTTTCATTGAGAAAGGAGCAAACACATATTCAAGTTCGCGCTCGCATGGGCACACGCATAAAAATTCATATACATATTTATACAACTGGTTTCTATACAGTTCCCGTATACTAAATTTACTAAAGCCACATTGATTAAACAGAATCTCAAGTAGATGGCATACCTTCAGTGTGTCATTGTTCTGTGAGACTGCAACCGATATCACGAAGGCACCATGAAGTGAACATTTGACAACAAAGATACATCCATATATATATGTGTGTGTGTGCGTGTTTGTGTGTGTATGTGTCTTTGTGTCTGTCTCTGTGCTCCTCTCCACCACTATTGATTGTCAGCCTGTGTTTGTTTACGTCCTCGTAAACAAGTAGTTTGGCAAAATTGACCGATAGAATGAGTATCAGGCTTTAAGATAATAAGTCCTGCGGTCGATTCATACGACTTAAATACTTCAAGGTGGTGCCCCAGCATGGCCGCAGTTGAATGACTGAAACGAGCAAAATATATATAGGGGCAGGCATGGCTGTGTAGTAATCAGTTTACTTCCCAATCACATGGTTTGGAGTTCAGTTCCACTGCATGGTGTCTTAGGCACATGTCTTCTAGTATAGCCACGGGCCGACCAAAACCTTGTGAGTGAATTTGGTAGACGGAAACTGAAAGAAGCCCGCTGTATGCATACATACATATATACATACATATAACTTTATATTTATGTCTGTGTGCCTCTGTGTCTGTTTGTCACCTCATCATCGCTTGTCAGCCGAACATATGGCTCTAATATATGGTGAGTGGAAGTGTCCTTATAAAAGAAGTTAATGTTGTCCTTTGTTTTAATCATATACTTACACTGCCCCCGTCTAACCCATCCTATCCTCGAAGCGTATGCACACATATGAATGTATTTTAATGCGTGACTATGTATAGCGTTGTTGTTGATTATTTTGCCTAGATACAGGTCAAGGTTGATGGAGAAGCAGACGATGACGAAGCTAATGACCACCACATCCTTTCTTTGCGCGTGATGTCTCTTAGCTCACATCATCCATATGCCTTTCGGAATTTCTTGGCACATGAGGGAGATTTCGTTAGTATTTCTACATGTCATATATATTTAAATGCTATGTATGTAATGTGTGTGTTTGTATATAACAGGAATTTTGTTTCATTAAAGATGAAGAAATATCTGATATATATACATATACATATATATATATATATATATATATATATATATATATATATATATATATAGTGGAGGCGCAATGGCCCAGTGGTTAGGGCAGCGGACTCGCGGTTTCGATTCCCAGACCGGGCGTTGTGAGTGTCTATTGAGCGAAAACACCTAAAGCTCCACGAGGCTCCGCCAGGGGATGGTGACGAACCCTGCTGTACTCTTTCGCCACAACTTTCACTCACTCTTTCTTCCTGCTTCTGTTGTACCTGTGTCACGTTGAATATCCTCTAGAACTACATTAAGGGTACACGTGTCTGAGGAGTGCTCAGCCACTTACACGTTAATTTCACGAGCAGGCTTTTCCGTTGAGCGGATCAACTGGAACCCTTGACGTCGTAAGCGACGGAGTGCCAACAACACATACACACACACACACACACACACACACACACACACACATATATATATATATATATATATATATATATATATATATATATATATATATATATATATGTGTGTGTGTATATATGTATATATATATATATATATGTATATATGTGTATACACACACACACACACACACAAATATATATATATATATAATATAGATTTAATCAAAAGATTAAATGTCGTACTTAAAATGTTTGAGGCACCAGAATTTGGTAGGGTAAAGACCAAAACCAAAATCAAGAGATTTGGTGAAGAAAATTTGAAGAAAAGCAACAAAAATTCATTGCACATCTTATGTGGTGTTCTCACTACAGAAATAAATGAAGTTTGTACGAAACGTACGTACTGCTATAACCTAATGAATTTTTGTTGCTTTTCTTCAAATTATATATATATATAAGAGATCTTATAAGCTGATTGCATTATCAAATTTTCAGAGATTTGGTAAATCTCAGTTGTACACGTTTAACCAAAAGTTTAATTCATTATCCTTTTTTTCTCGCCTACAACCCAGTGTGTAGACTTTCAGGTGGTAACAGCGGAGACTTTCAGGTGGTAATAGCATCTTTGGCGTCTATTTTTCCAGCGCGTAGAGAGGCCTATAGTCAATCCCTTGTTATAACTAGGTATATAATTTTTAAGATTGATATACATATATATTCACACACACACACACACACACTCACACACACACGTACACTCACACGCACAAAGACACTCACGCACACATATACGCACACACACACACGCACGCATACACACGCACACACATACACACACATAGATATAAAATATGCACAATGTATGATATAATATAGTCTGTCGCACATTATGTATGATACATATTGTGTACTCGCTTCGGCAGTACATATTCTAGAATTGAAATAATACAGGGAGAGTAAGCATGGCCTCTGCACAAGGATTAGGCATAAATTCATGAAGCGTTCCATGTTTTCTACGACAGTGATCCACCATGTTCTCGTTCAATGTCTGAAGCAAGTAAATGATATATCATGTTATATATATATATACACAAACATTTTCTTTAACCTCCTCGTTCTCTTTTTTCCTTCTCATTTGTATTTTTTTTGTTATCCTTTTCTAAATCAGTTTTAGTGTTTAAATAAATGAAAATAAGATTTCTTCGTTATTGTCAAATTTTTTTATGATATTGTCATACATTTTAGATTGGCTTTGTTTCTGTTTACACGAGCTTCCAAGATTCTGTTGTTTTATAGAATCTAGATTGCTACACACCTTTAAATATACAATATATTGAGAGACAATTGTGCTGTTGTAATAAACGATTATAAAGTCTACGTATATTATATATTCAGTTTTCCTAAGACCTGTAAAATAACTCAGAGGGCTGGGTCTCCAACAAGGCCTTTTGCGATACCCTTAAAGCCAAAAACTTTTCAACTCCTCCTCATATATATAAGCATGTGCGTGCTCATATTTAAACCTATATACATAGCCATACATATATACATATATGTGCATGTATACATGCAAGCATAAATAGGTGCGCAAGACTTCATGTGTCTATGAATATATGTATACACACGCCAATAAATTAACATTTGTATCTTGCATTAACCAATGCAGAAAGAAGAATGATAAATCGTGTCCTAGGGAATTTCTTCATCACTCAAAAATGAACGACGAAAATATAAAACCTCGAAATGTAAACTACACAAATAGCAACCTTTATGTATGAGATTTTTAAGATATGTCCACAATATATGGCAGTTGAGTATATGAATAAACATTTAACAATTGATTTCATTTATACTAGTAATCACCAAGACAACAACTCAAAGTTTATTTTGCAATTATGCCTATATATGCGTACGACCTTATAACTACACACGCGTAACCCATATCAATGTGTGTGTGTGTGTGTGTGTGTGTGTGTGTGTGTGTGTGTGTGTGTGTGTGTGTGTGTGTGTGTGTTCATTATTTTAATCACACTAGATTTTTGATTCTCAGTTTGTCGAGATATATGCTGTTATATATATGCTGCATGTATGTAATTGAATATACAAAAATAACGGGACATTATTTCTTTTAAAGAACTATTGTGGCCCAGCCACGTTCTTTGCTTGAGAGCTCTTTTATTACCAGAATACACGAGGGGGTACCCAAAAGAAACCGGAAATTTGCAATATTATTTTATTCACTTAGCTTTATATGTTTACACTTTTATCGCTTTCAAAGTATTCTCCATTTGAAACGGTCCAGAAGCGTTTTCCACTGCTCTGGGTAGAGCATAAGAAAGTGACACTGGATGAAGTCGAAGAGCAGAAACTGGAAGCAATAGGTATAGAAGAGTTAAGATGTGTTCTTAGAAAGTCTCATAAATGGAAAACGTCAGGACTGGACCGGATCCCAAACTTCTGGCTGAATTGTTTGACAGATGTACACCAAAATTTCCCTGCATCTCTAACTGATGTCATCTAGAACCCAGAGCAAATATCTGCCTGGCAGACTGAAGGAACTACATACCTTCTACCAAATACTGAAGACACAAAACATCCAAAGAACTACCGACCAATAACATGTCTTAACGCCAGCTACAAGATCCTCACATCCATACTAACTGAAAGAATGTACGCTTTCCTTCAACAGAATTCTATCCTTCCACAAACTCAAAAGGGATTTTAAAAGAAATTCTTATGGATGCAAAGATCAATTACTCATAAATAAAATGTTTGTAGAGAATTGACGTTGCAGAAAGAACCTGAGTATGGCATGGATAGACTACAAGAAAGCGTTTGATAGTGTCCCACATAATTGGCTACTAAAAGCCTTTGAGATATATAAGCTCTCTCCTGGTGTCTCCAAATTCTTATCAGGTAGTATGGCCAAGTGGAACACACACCTCCTAAACCATAGTAATGAGATGAGCCAATTCAACAACCTTAACATCAAATGAGGCATCTTTCAAAGTGACTCCCCCTCCCCATTATTATTTTGCATGGCACTGATCCAACTCTGAAATGAACTGAATAACTCCAGGTATGGGCACAAATTTATAACACTATAATAAACCATCTGTTTTATATGAACGTTTTGAAGCTGTTTCATATAAATGACCAAGAGCTAGTTGGGCTGCTAACAACTATTAAAGAGTTTAGCAATGACACCAGGATGGATTTTGGCCTCTATAAGTGTATTAAAGCAATTTTTGTAAGAGGCAAACTCAGACAAACAGCTTCCATGAAAGTAGATTCCGACACTACCATCAAGGAACTTGATCCACAAGGAAGTTATAAATATCTGAGCATAAACGAAGGAGATAGTATACAACATGCTACTATGATTGAAAAAATAATAGAGTACTATAGTAGAATAAGACTTATACTGAAAACTGAACTGAATTCGTAAAACCGCATCGAAGACATTAATACCCTGGCACTTCCAGTAATCCAATACATTAACTGGAATCCTACGAAGCTCCAGCGACTGGACAGAAAGACAAAAATATCTACTAACATCTGAGAAAATGTACCACCCAAAAGCAGACGTTGATTGTCTGTACCTATCTAAAAGTAATGTGGAAAGAATGATGCAGGTAGAACTGGGCTGCAAGACTTAGCAACAGCAATGAACAGATGCTAATCTAGTAAAAAGAACTGGATGTTGCGGCTTGTGTGCAAAGTTATTTTCTATTGTCAAGGAAGCTTACAAATTCGCAAAGGAACTTGGTATTAACCCTGAATTAGATGAGGAACCTGAAACCACTCCCACCAAACAAACAAAACGGATCAAGATGACTGCAAAAAAGAGCGAGCAGAAACAAATTGAGGAGCGATGGAGCCAGAAGCCTCTGCATGGACAGTATATTCTTCGATGTCGAAATAATGATGTAGACAAAGCAACAACTCGTCAGTAGATGACAAGTTTAGGACTGAAAGTAGAGATTAAAGGTTTCATACTGACGGTACAAGATCAAACTTGCTTACCAGAAAATATCAGGCTAACGTTCTTCAAATTCAGATTTTGCGACACATTTGACGAAACAATTGACCATCTTGATTCAGGATGTCCTGTGCTGACACCAAACGAATAAAAACATGGCCACGATTGGGTAGGACAATATTTACATGAGAAATCTGTGAGCACTACAAAATCGGCAGTCTTGCTTACTGGTATGAACATCATCCTGAGCCAGTCGTTGAAAGTTAAAGTGTCACTGTCCTCTGGGATTTACCAATCAACATCGACAGAACGATCCAGACAGGGAAGAAAATACTCGTACACTAATAGATGTAAATGTCCCCACTGATAAAAATATATATGTAAAGGAATTTGACTACTTAAGACCTGAAAATTGAAATACATATGATGCGGCATCTTAAAGCAAGAACTGTTCCTATTATTGTAGGTGCCCTAGGTGTAGTAAAAAAAAGGATGTCAGAAACATCTGGACAACATCCCAGGAGAACCATATCTCAGAGAAATTCAAAAGATTGTGCTGACAAGTACTGTCCACAGCCTTAGAAAAACCCTATCAATTTAAATGCCTGTGTTGTATTACATGGAGATATTTCCCTACTGCCCTTGCCACTTCCCTTCCCAAAGCTTTCAGTCATACTGCAACATCTCTTATCCTTCACTCGCCCTAGGATGCTGGGTGTATCTCGGCAAGTGATTGTAACAAAGATGCAGATTAAAATTAAATAGTAATAATAATAATAATAATAATAATAATAATAATAATAATAATAATAATAATAATAATAATAAGAAGAAGAAGAAGAAGAAGAAGAAGAAGAAGAAGAAGAAGAAGAAGAGGAAAAAACTATACTCCAGTAGTTCTACTTCAGATATAACAATATCAGATTTGCAGAGTAATACTTAATTTAACGACAGTGAGGAGATAAACTGCTCCAAATTACATACACTTCGGTTTTTTTTTTTAAATAAATATTAAAGTATCTAAACGGATACGTAGTGCTTTTATGAGATTCTAAAACATTTTCAAAAACTGACGTGTGTAGGTGTACCCATGTATGCATACAAACATATACGTCCGTGCATGCAAGCATGCATACACATATAAACATATATATATACACACACACATATATACATATATATATGTATATAAATATATGTATATATAAATATATATATATATATATATATATATATATGTCTGTATGTATGTATATATATTATG
>NC_142929.1:57518173-57558173 GCF_046866305.1 Octopus bimaculoides | reverse complement strand
AAAGGTACCGCACCTGAAATCATTACAGAGAATGTTGTATCTAAGACTATAATATATAAATAATATATAAATAATATATAAATGCATATTTTCCTTTTCTTTTAAAAGCAGTTGCATGTGATTTGAGTAAAATGTGGCTACTATATCTAGCTGGTCCAATAACCGAATAAGAACGCTCTCACTGACCTGTGGTATGATATGAAAGTTTAGTGGAGTAATATTATACTGACGCACTTATGTAACAATGGTATACTTAGTATTGCTGTCATTTAGCCCTCGGTAATTAATGACGTGTGTTAGTAACGAGAAAGCATTGAAACAGCGAGGCAATAGCGTGTTGGAGAGACTACCTTTTACTATTAGTTCCGGCTCCTTATGCTCTAAGTTCAAATCTGGTCGAGATTAATTTCATCTCCTAACCTTGCCGGTTAAATAGATTACCATCGATAAATAAATTACCATTCAAACAAGTACTGGGACCGATTCTGTTTCTTTTTCTTCGTCGGTTCCTTAATTCCATCTTGTCAGTTAATTGATTATATACATGAAAAGATGGTGTATTAAAACAAACACCCGAAAGAATGCTACTGAAAAACTTCTTTATATTCTACAAGTTACTAAGAGTTATTCATCGACCCGAGGAAAGATCGTTCCTGGTTTGCTCATTTCTCTCTCTCTCTTTCTCTTTTTTTTTTGTACATAACCTCTGTAGATCTACATTATCCAGGGTGGTCATGAATGTTAGGAAATGGCCGAAACAGTTCGATCGTGAATGCGAGAGATCGAAACCGGGTAACGTTACTCAACAGGGTGCATAGTTCGGAGATCAGGGAGTCTCTCCAGGTTGACTCGCTACTTCTCCTCACTGAAATGTTACATCTCTAGTTCTATGGACATATGATTAGAAAGAAAGAAAGAAAGAAAGAAAGAAAGAAAGAAAGGAAGAATCGTAAATAGGATTCTTCAAGCCGAAACAACCGGAAGATCTGGGGTTAGACCAAAAATGATATTGTTGGCTAATATCCATAACCTTAGTTGATCACGCTAAGGTATCATACCTGAAAGTGGAATGAGAGGACTCTATGGAGGCGGTTCCTGGGGATTCTACACCCACGACTCCCTCAGGAAAATCAAACTGAAAGAACGGATGGCTGGTGTAATTTGAAAGATATTTGGTGACTATTTCTGGAAGGTTGATAGCTTTTGGAATTTTCAATGAATTTCATGAGGCGTGCCAAATCAATACATGTTACTGATTTTGTTGATGCTCTTGTGGCTTAGCGCTGAGTCATCTCTGATTGAGAAGACCGACGATTAAATGCATTCTTATCATGACCATCCTGTCAGAGTTTTAGGTATAATGTATCCTTGATTACGTTATCTGATTTAAGGACGGGAGAGTGCGAGACTGGAGAGGAAGCTAGGTTTGCTACATCTATTAAGTCGAACGAGTACGTTGAGACCTCTTCATTAATTCGCTATACGATTTTTGGCATTTGCAGTGGAGATCTCAGCCACTTCTGCAGTAGTTTTTCTGACAACAGCAGCAGTAGCAGCTATAGTAGTAGTAGTAGTAGTAGTAGTAGTAGTAGTAGTAGTAGTAGTAGTAGTAGTAGTGGTGGTGGTGGTAGTATGATGGTGGTATGGTGGTGGTGGCGGTTATTGGTAACAGAGTGGTTGACATTGTTTCTGATACTTGGTCGATTGTGTATACTGATATCTATTTGCAAAGCAAGCAGAAATGTTAGAATATCTAAGTATTCAACCGTGAAGGGTGTCACCATACAAAGGCTCACAAAAGAGTATTAGACATCGTGTAAGAAGAGTAATATATATGCAAATGTAAATGTATATGTATATGTATATGGTACAAGGCATACATACAGATATAATTGTATGTATGTAGTATAGTATGTGTATATATATATATATATATGTATATATATATATATATATATATATATATATATATATATATATATATATATATATATATATATATATATATATATATCTATGTATGTGTGTGTGTGTGTGTGTGCGTGCGTTTGTGTGTTTGTTTGCGGTTGCGTGTATGTCTCTGTTTGTTTGTTTGTTTGTTTGTGAGTGTGTGTGTATAATATTAAGTGACATCTTGCTGGATCATATAACGTTGGGCGTGGTTAGTACTGTGGACAGTCGCATTTTTTTCATTGTTCGGCTATAAACTAATAAGCAACTGGAAACTAAACTAGACAATGAAGTCGTAGGTGCCGGGAGTTGATCGTGATTAAGCTAACGGAGAGGTGATAGTTTTCACAAAATTTTGTCATAATTAGGTTTATAGTAGTTTGGTTTGTTCTCTTATCTGTTAATGTCACTATCTTTAAATCCATCAGCTATAGATATACTACCATCGCTTTTAACATCTCCAACACCCACTATATCGGAATAAAATATATCAAAACATATACTTTAAAATAAACATAAATATTCTATATATCATTTCCGTGGACATTGATCCCTGTTTCTCGCGGAAATGTGTAAATAAACCAATATATACACACCGCTCCTTCATCAGCAAGAGTCTCCATTGTAGGGTAATAAAATAGAATAGGGCTACCTTTTTATATTAGAGATAGGTATGAATATTTTCTAGATATAATGGGAATACTTCTTCCTGTAACAGATTGACAAAAGGTTTAATATAATTGAAAAAGTTCAAAATTCGGCTATTTGGAGGCGGCTGCAGACTTACCAGGATGCCAATGATCCCTCCCCATTCCAGTTACAATGAAGCCAGATATCATTATATGGTGTGAAAGAAAGAAAGTAGTAAATCTAGTCGAGTTAACGGTCCCTCGTAAAGATAATATGGACGCCGCTCAGACTAGAAAGATCGATCGTTATAAAAATCTCCTTGATGAATATGAAGACACAGGCTGAAAAGCAGAACATTTTCCGCATTGGACACAGTGTGCGGCAACTGTTGTTGTCGCTAAGCCTAACTTATTGTAACTCAGAGTGATATCCAGACTACAGTGGAGAAAGCAAGTCACTGGATTTAGTTTAATAAGAGACGATGAGCAAGTGGCTAGAAGAATATTGAGCGAAACTCAGCAACCAGTTGATCTAGCAAGTGGAGACTCATCTCAGTGAGGGAGCAAGGTACGCAGTAATGCAATCGAGAGAAAGGCCTGAAACGGCGCACATTCTCTCCTGTTGATCCCACAAGCTTACAAGCATCCGATATACGCAGCTTCCAGCTGGTAGCGCCTGCATCTGCAAGTTGCTTGCAAAAAATTGATACACGTATATAATTTTATATACAAATTTCCGCACGAATCATGGACCCATGTACAGAAAAAAAGGATGTATAAAGCCTTTATGTTTATGTTAATTTATGCCGCTTAATATATTTTCCACATGTCATTAAGCTATTTTTTTTATATCTTTATATAATATCGATCCTTGTACGAAATATGACAATGTCAACCTTGATGTGATTTGAACTCGGAATGCGATTTGAGGGAACTAAAATCCACAAGGCCCTTCCTTCATGTTGTACCAATTCCATGGGAAGTTAACTTTCCATGGAAATTTCGTTCTTCCAGTTTCGTTGTATTTCGTTGTTTCTGAGTGACATAATACATGTAAGTGAAATGAAATTATTACAATTGGGTCTCTGGCCTAACAGCATGATTTTTCACCACTCCTTTAGTCCATATGAAATATAAAAACTATGGTATATATATATATATATATATATATATATATATATATATATATATATATATATATATATAATAATAATAATATTAGGGACAAAATCCAAAATTACAGGTAAAAAACTCAATTAAAATCAATTTATAAAAAATTAAAATTAAAATTCTTGAAAATTGGTTATTTTCCCTAAAACTATATATATATATATATATATATATATATATATATATACGTATCTCCTTTTCCCCCTCGTATTTCCTCTCTTTCTCTTTTCCTCTCGTTGCTCACCTATTCTTCTACTTCCTCCCTCTACCACTCTCTCTCTTCCCTTTTCACCGGCATGGTCACATGCTTCCGGTCAATAATCCTTTCCTTCCTTGGCTTTCGCCAAGCAACGCACGCCACCACTTTGTCTCTCTCGGTTCCGTGCCTCATCGCGTTCATACACACATAATTTTTCTCGTCTGGCCGTAAAGCCTTTTCTGTTTGTTTTCCTGTCTTGTTTTTTGTCCGCCACTACATTCCTCCATGGCTAGATTTAATTTGCGTATACAAATTTAATCTGCGATCCATGGGACGAGCCGTTTTAACGATGCGTCCTGCCCGAAGCTCGTCGAAACGCCGGTGTTAAAACGTGGGTAGCTGATGAAGTAGAATGTTCTTTATGTGGCTCGTGTGTTCTCGTCTACGTTTGTTTGCAATGTCCTGTACCCAGATATGCACCTATACATACAGGTGGATGTCGGTATGCACATACCTGTACGTATATATGCATATACTCATTTACTTTTGTTTTTACATGATTGAACGCAGCGTCTCACAAAAATTGTAAGTAGTTTTCGTAAACTTATCCTCCGACGCTACTCTATCTCTTTCCTTTCTCCCCTCCCCTCATTCTTCCTCTGTACTACTACGTATCTCGCCTTACCCCTCTTGTTCTTCCTCTGTTACTACTACGTATCTCCTTTTCCCCCTCGTATTTCCTCTCTTTCTCTTTTCCTCTCGTTGCTCACCTATTCTTCTACTTCCTCCCTCTCTTTCTCCCTCTACCACTCTCTCACTTCCCTTTACACCGGCATGGTCACATGCTTCCGGTCAATAATCCTTTCCTTTCTTGGCTTTCGCCAAGCAACGCACGCCACCACTTTGTCTCTCTCGGTTCCGTGCCTCATCGCGTTCATACACACATAATTTTTCTCGTCTGGCCGTAAAGCCTTTTCTGTTTGTTTTCCTGTCTTGTTTTTTGTCCGCCACTACATTCCTCCATGGCTAGATTTAATTTGCGTATACAAATTTAATCTGCGATCCATGGGACGTGCCGTTTTAACGATGCGTCCTGCCCGAAGCTCGTCGAAACGCCGGTGTTAAAACGTGGGTAGCTGATGAAGTAGAATGTTCTCTATGTGGCTCGTGTGTTCTCGTCTACGTTTGTTTGCAATGTCCTGTACCCAGATATGCACCTATACATACAGGTGGATGTCGGTATGCACATACCTGTACGTATATATGCATATACTCATTTACTTTTATATATATATATATATATATATATATATATATATATATATATATATATATATATCAGATATAAGATAAATATATATGTGTGTGTGTGTGTGTGTGTGTGCCTGTGCATTTGCAAATAACCACACATCCTTACTATTTGTTTTTGTTGATGTTGTCTCTGTTACTGTTGTTCTTTATTTTGAGGTCAACTCCTACATCTGTTTCTTCCAGGTCATTAAAAGCGCATCGGCTCATCGTGTAACACGTAATGGTACAGCGTAGCGACATAATTGGGTAGTTTGTATTAGTTTATATATATATATATATATATATATATATATATATATATATATATATATATATATATATATTTCACGAGCAGGCTGTTCCGTTGATCGGATCAACTGGAACCCTCGACGTCGTAAGCGACGGAGTGCCAACAAAAAACAACAATGTAGTTCAACTGCAAATCAGTAATTTTTACAAGGTGGTAAAAGCTACACAGTATTAACAATGTGTTGTTATTCTTTAGGCCCTGATGGATCGGGTTTCTGATTAAATTCGATACAGTCATGATCTGTATTTTACTTCTACTTCAATGCATTTAAAAAAACGCTGTCAACCTCAGCGGAATTTAAACGTTCTGCGTTCAAATTATGCTATGGTCGACTTTACCCTTCGCCTTATCAGAGTCGATAAAATAAATGCTAGTCGATGTAATCGATGTAATCGACTAACTTCTCCCTCCAAAACTTCAGGCCTTGTGCTTATTGCAGAAAGAGTTATTCAGTGTTTATATTCCATTGTCAAGATAGCAGGATGTTACTTGAAAGATATTTTGGTTCGAAACGTAGTTGACCGGAGTAACTTGTACAGGCAACTATATGGTCGCAATTTAGATAATGCTGTTCTGTGATATTTATGCCGTAGATATCCCATAACTAGCTGTTCGCTTTATTCTTTAGTCTTTGAGCGTGTTAACATATATAAAACAATGTAAAGAAATGTCAGCAATAGGTTGAGCGACGACAGAATTAACATGGAGCAGTAATTTCAAATATCAATTAATTATATCTTAATATTGGCAATATGTTGCGTTTATGGGCAACAGGCACACACAAGGATGTTTATCGCCTTCTCTTCTCGCTCCCTCCATCTCACTCTCTCTCTCTCTCTCTCTCTCTCTCTCTCTCTCTCTCTCACACACACACACACATACACACACACACACACTATATATATATATATATATATATATATATATATATATATATATATATATATATAAATACAGTGACATCGAACATCGAAAATGAGTGCTCAACACCACATTGGTGGATAAATATCCTTTATTTGCGGGTTTAAGCAACAAATAAAGAATACACACACACACACGTATGTATGTATGTATGCGTATTCGTGAGTATGTATGTATATATATATGTGTGTGTGTATATATGTATATATGTGTATATATATATATATAAACATATATATATGCATATATATATACATAAACATATATATACGTAAACACACATAGACATACATGTTTATATAATTATATGTGTGTGCGTGTGTGTGTGTGTGTGTTTACAGACATACACATATGTATATATATATATATATATATATATATATCCTTTTGTATATGTATGTATATTCACATAGATATAGACAGATACGTTCTAATATACACGCACGCAAATAACACACACACACATTCATTTCATTCAAGTCAAAATTTCTGCTGCCGCATTTCTCATTTCCTTTCAGCTTTAGTTTCAAAGCTTTTTAACAGATGCTCTGCTTTGTTCGCTGAATTTTTTTCTCTTTTTTTTTTTTTTTTTTTCTTTTAACGTATTACTACAGAGATATTCCTTTATCCTGGTTTCGAAATATTCGGCCGACAATGCAGAAAGAGGAGAGAGAGCAAAAAATCCATTCGAGCGAATAAGATAAAAAAAGAAAGGAAGATATAAGTATATAATGGGAGTATAGCAGAAGGAAAGAAATAACGGGTGGAATATGAAAAGAAGGAAAAAAGAGATGGTAAGCAATAGGATGGGAAAGAAGAAAGAAGTGACAAAAATGAAATAAAGTAAGGAATGATAGAATGAAAAGATCACCACGTCCCCTGGAATGTTACAACCATTTAGTAGTCATATAATACATGCACGTATACACTAAGATACATACAAACACACACACATACACACGCGTGCGCGCAAGCACATAAATGCAGAGACATATACATACATACATACATACATATTCTTGTGCGTGCGTGCAACTGCACATATACACATATTCAAGATGTCCGAAACTAAAGCCGGTATTAAATATTAAACTATGCTAAAAACAGGCTTACGTGCAATATAGTGTACACATTGGTATGTATGTATGTATGTATGTATGTATGTATGTATGTATGTACGTACGTACGTACGTACGTATGTATGTATATATGTATGTATGTATGTATGTATGTACGTATGTCTGTATGTATGATTGTCCTCTTATCCCCAGACAGGATGTTTTTTTTATTTCCTTAATGCCATCTTAGCTTTGGCGAAGTCTTGATTCATGAGATTATCTTCCCCTTTTCATACGGAACTGGTCTTTATTGCCACTTTTTAATTATGAAACACCCTTTAGAGGCGGACATATATCTGTGTTTATATATATATATATATGCGAGTAAAAATAAATACAAAGAAGGGGGGGTTTTTGTATGATTGTGTATAGAGGAATATATTATTTTGTTTAAAAGAGTTTCAACACTGTCTGTTTTTTATGTTTTATTTATATTCCTGCAGAACCAATGTGGGGTATAGAATATGGAATATACAATATATAATATAATATACAATATATAATATAAAATAAAATAAAATAAAAATGGATGGCACTATGAAATAAAGTATTGAATGTAGATGAAATATTGAGTGTTCAATATAAAGGATCAAATATATAAATATAAGTATATAAAGGCGACTCGAGTTTCAGGGCTATTTCCCTTCGTCATGGCCGGTATGACAGACTTTAACAGACTGTTGAAACTCTTTTAAACAAAATAATATATATATATATATATATATATATATATCTATATATATATATATATATATATATATATATATATATATATATATATATAGAGAGAGAGAGAGAGAGAGAGAGAGAAAGACAAAAATACTGCGAATTATATACAAAAGCACCGCAGTATTAACAGAAAAACGATACACAAACATATTTGGATCATATACAAGAGTGCACACAGTATGTGTGTGTGTGTGTGTGTGTGTGTGTATGTGTGTGTGTGTGTGTGTGTGTGTGTGTGTGTGTGTGTGCGCGCGATCGCGCGTGTGCTTCTGAGTGCATTTGTGCACGCGCGCGCGTGTGTAATACGTTATACCAAGCCTGCTTGGAACCCAATCTGTCACAAGTGGAATATAAGTAATAATCTACAGTGAACAGAAATATAACACAAGTCATCATAAATGTTATGCAGACTATGACATGAAATTTTACTTTCAGACACTTTATAATGAGCACGACAAAACACTACTATAATATCATCCTAAAAATATCATTTCATTCGCTCAACATAGGTAAAACAATAAAAATATACTTAGAAATAGCAAATATTAATAGTTTCAGTAAACAATATTGGTGTGTTGCATGAGACCACTAAGTGTAGGAAACAACAAAACGCTCCAACCGACTCAAACATGCCCATCTCTACTGTTACTACAATTTAATATAAAATGCGTGTTGAAATAGATTGCATTGAGAAGAGTATCTATACAGCGGTCTGCAATATGGTCCTCAGTTAGGCTAAATCATAATGTAATTGGAAAAACGAATATGCGAATCACCTCTAGCTATTGATCAATTACCTGCATGCACTAACTATGCTTGATCAGAGATGACCTCGGCTATACAAGAATAAATGAAATCGGGAGATATGGCTAAAGTATACAAATATTTATAGACTGTTTATGATATAGAATTCGACTAAACAAACAAAAAGACAGAGATATTCTCTACTTGCAGACATAGTATGGATTTTTTGCAAGCTCTTTCTATGCAATAAAGAAACAGATATAGCAAACAGCATATGACACGCCGCCACTTAATCATTTCTTTTCGTTGAATCTCATTGTTGCCAAGTTCCTGGATAGACCTCGGGATAGAAAAACAATTTAAAACTAAGGTTAAACAATTACAACAATACAAATGTTACAAAGAAACAAGAAAGAACTTATATGGTAATTTAAAATGCTAAAAACGGCAACCATATCATCCTCAAATTTCGCTCTAGTGCATTTAGTAACAGAAACACATTGAATAATTAACCTCAAGGGTAAGGGATCAAAATCACAATAACACAAAATATTCAGTACTATGTTCTACTGATTCAAACTTCCACCCACCACCTATGTGGATTATTTAAAAAAAATTTGAGGAGGCAGAATGGGCCCAATTTGAATGGTTTTGGTCATAGATCTTGTTAATTAGATCTGACCTGTGGCCAAACAAGAACAATAGCAAAAACAATAACTCTGTTATTTTACAATTAAAAAATAAAATGAAACTTTTGTGGTAAATTTCTAGTACAGTCTTTAGCTCAGTTTCAATTCTCCGGTCCGAAATATTTTTATGTGAATTATTAATTATCCGTTTAAGGGAAGTGAATAATTGAATAAATAATAATAATAGAAAAACTTATAAATTTTTGTTATTTTTTATATTATATTATATTTTCTACATGCTCCATTGAACGCTAGATTTGCTTTTCAAAGAGTTAAAGCAAGCATTGTGTATGAAACTACGAAAGAGTCTTATAATCGTGGGCTTCCTTTCAAATTTCAATTGTATAGACGGTTCCGCTATTTGAATTTTACAGTAATCCATGTTTATACTAATCATAAACAATTGATAAGAAACACCGGAGCGTGAACAACTGAATTAGTTCTTGATGACTGCATAATTGTTATAAAACATTTGTTGCTTCTTCTAGAGCAACTAAGACTACTGTAGTGTTGAAAAATAAATTCTCGGATAATTACTGCGATTGTAAGTTATTCTTTTCGCTTTTGTTTTACGGTTTATATTAATTATATTGGCTTATTATTATTCTTTTGACATAAAACATAAATGATGCAGATACATACATATAATACACACACGCATATATGTCTCATTCTCTCTCTCACCCTCTCTCTCATCCTCTCTCTCTGTACATATATATATATATATATATATATATATATATATATATATATATATATATATATATATATATATATATATATATATATATATATATATATATATATATATATATATATATATATACATATATATGCATGTATGTGTATACGTGCCCTGTAAAAGGTTTATATGTATGCGTGAAAAAGTAGGAAAATATATTCCCAAGCACACTCGCACACGTTTTTAAGAATGCATACATATAGCGATAGATGGTTGGTTATGCATACACACACACATACATACATACATACACACATATATATATATATATATATATATATATATATATATATATATATATAATGAGAGACAGAGAGAGAATGAGAGAAAGAGAAAGAGGGACAGAGAGAAAGAGATAAACACATATATTTGTAATTGCTGAAAAAAACGTATATGTTTTAAAAAACAATATGCGTGCGCGCGTGTATGTCTACATATATATATATATATATATATATATATATATATATATATATATATATATATATATATATATATATACAAACACACACCCACAGACACACACAGACACACACACACACACACACACACACACACACACATATATCCAAACTTATGGGATTTGACAAGTCGCCAACAAAACCTACATTTGATAAAAGACTCTTCAGTTATGACCTGAGTGTGAAACCCATCCTCACCACTATTACCATCGATTCCACAATACCACTAATAACAGCAACATCATTATCATCATCATCATCATCATCGTCATCACCACCACCACCAACAAGAGCAGCAACATTTGATAAATAGGAAAGAAAACAGCCATTTTGTAATTTTGTTTTTTTTAAGTCGTACAAAAACACCAAAGCAACTTATAAAGAATTGGATGATATTTATTCTATATTTACTCCAAGTATTCAGTTTTTCGGGTGTATTGATATGCTTCAATGATTATTTGCTCTTAAATTTGTTCGAAGGATTTTTGAGCTGTTCTCCCCCTTTCCCTCTTTCACTCTTTTCTACCTTTCTCTTTACACACACACACATAACACGCACACACACACACAAACGCATACATATATATATATCCACAAATACATATAAAAGTATATATAATATACAATTTACATACATACATACATACATACATATATATATATATATATATATATATATATATATATATATATATACATACTCTCTTACATATGTATGCATGTATAATGTATATGTATACAGAGCTAATTAAATTGTTGCAGAATCGGGTGAAAGGCAGGAGCCGGGGGTTAATGTTTCAGCGATGCAACACAACACCCATCGACAAAATCAACAAACAAACCTGCATTAGAACACTAAACCCTCCCCGCTGCCTCAACCACCATAACTACTACCGTCGTCTCCGCCATAATAAGAGATGAAATACAATTAGTAGCAACAACAACAGCAGCAGCAGCATGGGGAGGAGGAGGATTCTTTATACTATAGGCCTATAATTTTGGGGCGGAGTATAGTCGATTACATTGGCTCAGGATTCAACTGGTATTTATTTCAACGATCCCGAAAAGATGAAAGACAATGTCGACTTCGACGGAATTTCAACTCAGAGCGTAAAGATTATAAAAATCTGAGTTCAAATAATAATAATAATAATAATCCATTCTACTAATGGCACAAAGCCTGAAATTTTGTGGGGAGGGGACTAGTCGACTACATAGATCCCCAGTGTTTCACTGGTACTTAATTTATCGACCCTGAAAGGATAAAAAGCAGAGTCGACCTCGGCGGAACTTGAAGTCAGAACTTAAAGACGGACGAAATACCGCTAAGCATTTTGCCCGGCATTCAACAATTCTGCCGGCTCACCGCCTTAATAACAGCAACATGATGATGATGACGATGACGACGATGACGTAGTAAAACGAAATAGCGAAATGTAGAATGAAAGAAGTACGATTGAACGAATAAACGGAGGAACATAATAAAGTCAAGATCTATTGAAGAGGTTGCAAGAAGCAACTAAATTTTTAGGAAAGAAAAATAAATGAATGAATTGAACCGGTGAGTTTGTTAATTAATACGGCATTAGAACAGAATGATTCTCCCCCAGACACAACGAAGTATGCTTCAACACACATAAAGAATCTTGCAAGCCAAATGCAAAAACGAAATATAATAAAGAACGATGGACCGAAAGAAAGAACGAACTAAAGGAGAATCAGCGATAAAAAGAACGAAGGAACGAAAGATAAATAAAAGAATAATAGGAACGAACAAAAGGCGAGTCAATGGATGATAAATAATTACAATGATGACATCAATGATAACCTTCATGCTACAAAACTCATCTTCACATCCAAGTGCTTGCGTTACAAGACATAGCATCGACATTGCCGTGAATATCGAATTCATGATTGTTTGAGAGTAATAGCGTATTGCATAATTTTTAATTATGGCAGGAGCAGGGAAGAATTCCAATTTATACAGAATATTTATGTCCAAGCCCTATCTTGGTTGATACTCTTGTTTCGGCTCCCATTTTAACATCCTCATGTTTTCTTTTGGGCATCTTGTAGAGTTCAGCTTCTCTTGCATGCATTTTGCCTGGGTCTTTGCTGTGAGGATAATTTCCTTTCAACTCATCCCGGTGGAGCCGAGAGAATTAAAGAATATATGAGATGCCCTTTCCTCCTTGACTAAGCAATATAAAAAAAATATATATATGCATAGACTAGTGTAATCCAGCGTATGTTATTTATATATAAATACACACACACATACACACACACACACACACACACACACACACACAAACACACACACATACTCACGTACGCACGCACCCACATACAGACATGTGAGTGCTCTGCTTCTTATAGCAGAAACAGCTATAACCTAATGGAAGTGATCATGTAACTCATGCTATTCTGTCAGTCATTAATTCACATACACACGTGTGTGTGTGAGTGTGTGTGTGTGTGTGTGTGTGAGTGTGTGTGTGTGTGTGTGTGAGTGTGTGTGTGTGTGTGTGTGCTAGTGAGGTATTATACTCCAGTTAATAAGCAGATGGTCGTTCTTAAATAGACAGTGATATGAAACAGCTGGTACTATAGACGTGTTAATTGCACCTAGTTGTTCAGCCGAACATGGCCGAACATGGCGTAGAAAACACATTATCAACAACATGCATACAACAATAAAGCGAACAGTGGAAGATGACAACATATCCAGACTGCCACATATAATCTATCTATAGCATTTCTCCTCAAACTCTTTTAACAATCACCTGCCCCCATTTTTTTAACTAACGATTTTTACTACGATTCAACACATTAACTGTTTTTAATATACATGCACATAATATCAGGCCAATATAATTTAGTTCCGGGTATTAATTTCCCGTGGATGACTACTTACCTCAACACCGCTCTACAGTAACTGAATTTTGATCCATCAACGCTTGAGCTTAATTGATAATCCAACCTTAAGCTTTACAATCCACCCGACCGGTTTTTGTACAGATTTTGTCCACCCAGTTTCACTCACAAGGTTTGGATCAACCTGAAGATATAGAAAGTGATACTTCTTTAAGAGGCCACTGAGGAGGGACGGAACCTGGTCCTAGTAGTTTTGGTGCGAACTTCTTAACCATTTGGCCATACTCTATTTATCTCTACAACTGAAAGGTTAGTAAAGTCAAAATAAGCAACAGGATATCAAGAGGTGATGCAGTACGACCGTTTCAAGCGGCTCCATTTAATTGAAGAATGCAATCATTACATCAATTTAAATGCTGGGCTCTCCTCAGCTGCATAAATAAATAAATAGAATTTTTAATCAGTTGGACACAATATAATTTTACTCAAATGCTCTAATAGAGCAAGAAGAGGGAAAGATTCCATGTTGCCACTAATGTAGCTAAGAATATACTAAACTTCTAAGAAATGTATGAAGTTTGTTGTTATTATAGCTTGTAAAGGATTGTGGTTCATTTTTAATTTATTAGTCTTTTTATCAACTACCAAATCTAAGACTAGAGGACTGTGTCTATTTAGAATGGAGGGCAGGAGTGAGTTGACAGCACATAGCTGGGTATGGTCATAAATATTGTCAAGTTTTCTAGGATTAGAATAAAGTAACTGTCTATAAAGGAGGCTGGGTAGGGGGAAGACCCCAAATCAAGATATTAATTAACAGTTAAATGGATGAGACGATAATAAAGCCTATGATGTTAATGCATAGGATATGCCCCTAAGCATTTTGTCCGGCGTGCTAACGATTCCTCCAGCTCACCGCCTTACACGCTGACAGTAATATTGATTTCAAATTTTGACACAAGGCTGCAGGAGAGGTAAGTCCATTACAGTGACCCAGTATTTCACTGGTACTTATTTTATCGACCCCGAAAGGATAAAAGGCAAAGTGGACCTTGGCAGAATTAGAACTCAGAACGTAAAGTGTCGGAAGAAATACCACTCAGCATTTCACCTGGGACAGTAATGATTCTACCAACTCGCCGTCTTAATTCCTGATCTAATATTAATTTCAAATTTTGGCAGAAGGCCAATAATTTTGCGGGAAGGGATAAGTCGTTTATATCAACCTCAGAGCCGAACTGCTACTTATTTTAGCGACTCTTAGAGGATGAAACACAAAGTCGACCTCGGCGGAATTTGACCTCAGAACGTAAAGACGGTCGAAATGCTGCTAAGCATTTTGCTCGGCATGCTAACGATTCTGTTAGCTCGCTGCATTTGTGCTGACAATAATATTACCAAACTACAAGTGTTTGCCATATAATTAAGGCTGGCACTAAATGTTTACCAAACGAATAACATGAGTCAAACGAGTGTTTATTCCAACTCTTATCTAATATTTATTCTTTTCTCTCTTCTTTCCTTTCGTTTCCGTTTCTTCCAATAAGTTTTTTGAAACAGGTGCACATTGGAAGTTTTCTTTTTTCATTTCTGTTTTCTTCCTTTTTTTAAAATTTTCTTTATTTTGCCTTTTTGAGAATATTTAGCAGCGTTGTGTCGAACGTGATTGCAACATGAAACTCAGATTAGCGATTAAGTGAAATCTCAAATTCACAAAATTCAATAAACACTACAACATTGAGCATATTTTTCTCTCGTTTGTACATCCACTATCTATCTATCTATCTATCTATCTATCTATCTATCTATCTATCTATCTATCTACCGATAGATAGATAGATAGATAGATAGATAGAATAAAAAAATGAACCCGACAGCTCTCAAAAATAAAGTAAAAAAAAACGGAAAAATAATCCAGAACCCTTGTCCAGTACTGGATCGATCCCAAAATCTAATTAGTTCGTGCCAGTCACGAGGCTAAAAATCCATGAAAGTTCCATCCAAATCCATTCAGCGGTTCTTGAGATATCTTGTCCACGGACAAACAAACAAACACGACTGAAAATAATACCCCTGCCTTCGCTAAGACGGAGGTAATAAAGTGCAAACGATCAAAAAGAATGTTTCAAATTTCAAAGTAAAAAAAATGAGACCCCTCAAATTGAACTCGCATCTTCGTAATTTGTATATTTGTATATATGTTGTATTTCATTGATACATCATTCTTCTTTCTAAGGCAGCGAGCTTGTAGAATCGTTACTGCGTCAGCAAAGAAAAATGCTTAACAACACCTCTTTCGGCGTTTTACGTTCTGCATTAGAATCCCACTGAAGTCGACTTTATCGGTGATTCTTTCATGGTCGATAGAATAAGTACCATTTCAGCACTATGATTGATATAATCGATTAACTTCCTCCTCCTAAAAATTGTTGGGCTTGTGCTGAACTTTGAGACAATAATTACTTTTTCCTTGTGACCAAAGGAATTTGCCATTATACCTCCACATTCAAAACCTTTTGAAATGTTAGTATGTTGTTTCATGAAAGAGGGAAAATAATTTATTATTCCATTGTTCCACAATTAAATTCGCTTTGACTTCTAAAATATTCCGGTATCATGCTCTATGAACTTGACTCTTAATTTGTAAAAATAAAATTTTGAAATCTATTCAGACATTATACAAGTTAATTGTCCAATTTATAGAGCAAAAACTTGAATATTTTAGAAATATAAACAAATTTAATAAATGAGGTAACGAAACAAGAAATTGTCTATCTTTTGTGATACTCAAAACCGCTTACTTTCTGAAAATATGATTCTTTACCTTTCATGGTTGAGTAGTTTAAGCAAATGATTTCATAGCAATATGGGCGGGGGGATCAAAATTAGTAATCGGAGTAGAATGAGAAATTTCCGATTTCTCGATACTTTCTCCCTACCTATTTGAAATAATCACATTGCAAGTACTGCATCATCGTCTTTTTACTGTTGCATCATTTTTGGGAGTAAAAATTGGTCAGAATAGTTCTTGTTGAAGTTGAGAGTTGGAACGTAGTTAGGTGACAGGTACTTTCTTTTTTCTCAGCTTTGACCCGATTGAGGTTGCTAAGAAAATATCGAGGTAAATTTTAGTGTGAATAATATTTGGTGTTATCCAATTTTTGTTGTCTAAGATGGGGTAAAGTAAGTAATGACTAATTTCAATAATTTCTTCTCTTTTACTGCTTGGTGCGTAAATATATTGAGATCCACTTCAGCAGATCGAGAATAAGCTATAGAGAATATTTTATGCTGATTTTTTGTTTTAGTCGAGTTTCGTTAATTTCATGCTATGTGCCATTTTTCCATGATCCTCTTTTGACCTAGATATTAAAATTTTTGTTGCCTTTCACATCTTTCTGATGTCTAAGGGTGGATATTAATGTGTATGTGTGTCTCCAAATGTAATTCTGGAGAATTGAAGAGGAAAATTGACCTTATCTTGGCTTACTCGTTTTCCCCCAGCTAAATTTGTCTTTTATACGCTCAAAGAGAACGGTGACAATTTTTTGAAATAATGTTCAGATTGCTATGTTTCTAGTGCATGTAGGGAAGGCTATTTGCTTAGCTGAAATAGTTTTTGTAAGGTTGTGAACATTTGTAAAAAACATTTGTTCTCAAAGTCAGCAATGCAGCAAAAACTCCTTATTGTCCCGAATCATATAAGTATATAACAGTGAAACAATATGTGAATATGTTATTCATTTACTGCCTGGTTTGGTATTTGAAACTACAGACTAACTTTTTGGATGAGCAATTCCAATAGCTTATTTACTTCTCAAACAGTTCCTGTACAATATTCATTGTCCAACCTCATTCCAGGACTTCGGCATAGTTGTTTGATATGTCTTTATGATCTAGCGCGAAGCTTGCTAGACAAGTTGCATCTTAGATGAGAATGGAACAGTACCTCGGAAGAGTGTGCAGTCACATGTTCTCCAAGCAAGATGGGACGCTTCTTTGCTATCATTTCTGTGCCTTTTACTATCAAATCTGTAACAACTTTATAACTACCTAGGCGCTTTGCAGAAAGCGTATTAAAAGAATGAGTGAACAAACAAATTACACACTATGTAACCACGAACAGATCCTTATAAAAAAAGGCTGTATAGTACATGGCTGGAGAGTTTAGTTTCAGGAATTGTTCTTGTTGTATACCACCTGGTCAGTCTTGAAAATACAAAACTGTATTAGCCAACGTGATCTTTTCTCAGATATGATTAGAGATAGAGAAATTTGGCTGGCATTTCTAGCACCCTGATTGACCACATAGATACTCCGTTATCAGCTCATCCAGTCATTGTCTTGTTTCAATAGTGCTGCTGTCTGGTACTATTGAACCGTTGTTAAGACAAACAAACAAGACAACAGTCATTGCTGATGTTTTGTTGTTTTATTTTTGTTGCTCTACTTTGTTGACTCCACCCTTACGCTCGCCGTTTGTAATGTTCCCATTTGAAAAGCGTGACAAAGACATACTCGCCGCCATTATGATCAGTGATTAGCCTTGACACTAATAGCAGACCTCTTGTCAAAATACTACAACAGCAAAAATTAACAACAGCAGATAAAAGATGGAAGAAGCTATGACTGAGAAGTAAAATAGAAGCGGATAAAATAAAGTAATCAGAACAAAATGAATACAAGACGCGGCAAAATGGAAAGAAGTCAAAAAAAATATCCTAAATCACATTATTTATTATTATTATTTTTTTTTTTTTTTTCACAAACTCCATAAATGTTACCAGCATTGACTTGAGCGCGAATATCAAAATCACCCACTAAGGCGGCGAGTTGGTAGAATCATTAGCATTCCGAGCAAACTGCTTACCAGCATTTCTTCTGTCTTTTCATTCTGAGTTCAAATTCTGTCGGGCTCGACTTTGTCTTTTATCCTTTTGGGGTCGATTAAACAAAGTACCATTTGAGCACTGGGGTCAATGTAATCTATTTATTCCATTCCCCGAACTTCCTGGCTTTGTGCCAACATTTGAAACCGATATCAAAATCATCCGCACCGCCATCACCCACGTCATTCCCATCACTACCACCATCAATACAAGCACCCAACCACCTCTCCCACCGTGTTCATTATAACGTGAACAATGACATTATAACATTGAACAGCGACGGCAACAAAAGCACCTGTATGTGGCCTCTTGATATCGCCTCAAATCACATCCATCAATCTAATGATACTTAGATAATACTGAGTTACCTGCACATGAAAAAGACAGTATGGTCGTTGTTGGCCCATCTTTAATAATGTTCGACTCGACAACAACTGGTCTGAGGTTAAACAACGCTGCCAACAAGGAAATCTCTATGCGGTCGTTCGACCTGCTAGATATAGCAGCAACATCTCCCTAAAGTGACGTATTAGATGATGTTATCCTAGATACAGCACTGTACCCTGCAATATGATAGGATGGTCATGACTAGACTACCTTTGATTATAAGGGGGTTAACTGGCAGAATAGTTAGCGCGTCGGATTAAATAATCAGCAGTATTTCTTCTGTCGCTCCACTTTCAGAGTTCAAATGCCACCGCGGTCAACTATGCTTTTCATTCTTTCGAAATCGATAAAATAAAGTGCAAAACAAGCATTGGGATCGATGTAATCGAATAACCCCTTCTCTTTTTCGGAACCATTATAAGCCTTCTGAATAAGCGTTAATCTGGGGTTAAGCAACAGTAACTGAAATACCAGCACCTTTTCCATTACTCCGGATGGCAACGGAAGGATCGCATTCTTTACCAGTGGACACCATCACCACCACAAAGCTACTGCCTCCGCAGCTGTGAAGGATGTCGGCACCACAAAGTTAGGCACAACCACAGTTAACATTTTACTGTCTCAGCAATGGACGTAGGCATGCATGCATGGCTAAAAGTTCGTTTCGTACTAATGAAGTCTTAGATTTGATCCCGACGCATAGAATTTTTGGCAAATGCATTTATCATAGCTTCCGGCCATGCGAAGCCTTCTTGGGTGAATTTCGCTTGACAAAACTTTAAAGTGTTTGCTAGATTACCGTATCTGCGAATCAAAGTTTCAGCATTGTTATATGTAGTTCACGTTTCGCTGATTGCTACCTGGGAATCACGCTTATTCAAGGAGCAATTATCCAGCTAATCTAACCTCTGGATGCTGACACGTCTAAATCACTATCTCAACAAACAGTACCGCCATAACGAGCCAAACAAGCAACTTCTCATATACACGTGTGTGTGTGTGTGTGTGTGTGTGTGTGTGTGTGTGTGTGTGTGTGTGTGTGTGTGTGTGTGTGAAAGTACATGGCTCAGTGGTTAGAGCATCGAGCTTAAAAACGTGAGGTTGTGAGATTGATTCCCGGACCGGGCTGTCAGGTTCTTGAGTAAGATATTTTATTTCACATTGCTCCAGTTGACTCAGCTGTAGAAATGAGTTGCGACGTCACTAGTGCCAAGCTGCATCCCTTGGACAGCATCAGTGGCATGGAGAGGGAAGGCTGGTGTGCATGGATGACTGCTGGTCTTCCACAAACAACCTTGCCTCAACATGGAAACGATGAGAATTACGATGTGGAAAGAAATATTAGATTGGATCTTCGTAGAGTGAGAGAGAGAGACAGAACGAGTTGGGAGAAACCAATCCGAAGACGATGCTACTGTGAGTAAGTAAAATTATGCAATGGCCGAGCAGGTGCAACTCCAGATAATATCAGGATTGTGGGTACTGAGTCTCTGGATTTGTGCTGTTTCTTGAAGAACATGTGAGAAACAAAAACTGCAAGTTGTCGTTTTTGCTGCTCTTTAACAAAAAATAGATTCTGTTCGAGCAGAATTATGGTCAAAGTCATTTCAAGTGTAACCATCACAACTTCCTTGCAGGCATATACAGTAGCATCCAAGGCTAACTTATTTAATGTGACTTTCCATATTTACAAGATGGTAGCGTATTTAAACAAGGACAGCGCAAGAGTGAAGAGGACAAACGACAAATACGAAATATCAGCCAATTTCAACAACGTTCGCCTCTTTGTTTCATGTGCAATTCATGCAGGTACAAGTTTCAAGCAATCATGCAACTATGACACAAGCAGAACAAAGAAAAAAAGGGGGAATTGAGATACTTGGAAATGAAGAATAGAAGACTAAAGTATCGAGGAACACTTGGCTGCCATTTCAAGCAGTGACCATGTAGGCGCTCTATTGCAGATCTTTTGAGCAAGGAAAACCTTTGTACAGTTCACTGCTGCAGCATTTCTTGGGATTCATCTGCTATTCATACTTTTCATTCACTTTACAGCAGAGTCTGGCTTCCTTAAGATTAAGACAAAACCAACGGATAAATAACCTGATAATTATTACGCCTTCATGTAAATATATAATTGTACAAACAAAATACAGACACACACACACACACACACACACACACACACACAAGCACATATGTGTGTGTGTGATTGTGCGCGCATACACACACGAATGCATGCATGTTTATGCCAGTATGTGTGTATCGGTCTGTATATTTAGTCACACACACATACACACGTTTAGATATCTATTTGGTAAGAGGCGTAAAATATAAAGCTAAATTAGGTCACATGGATGAGTGGGATAACACACATACACACACACACATATATATATATATACGCTATAGACGTAACCCATAAACTTACAAAACTGACCTGAAAAGATTAGCGTGTTTGGCTTGATATTCTTTCAACATAATACTTTAAACTATATTTTGTTTTGTTGCTTTTATAGAGTTACTGCTAACCGCTACCACCCCGGCTCATAAGGGCATGATATCTAAGACCTTTTAAGACATAAACTAGATATAAGTCTGTGCTTGGTACAGCCTCTCCTGGAGTCATTTCGTGTTTGACTAGAACAAGCTTTTGACTATGACGGTTTGGAGTGGTGGGAAAAAAATTAGCTTGTATTTTCGCAGCTACTTGTCTCTCAGAAGGACCCGCTCTAATAACAACCACAGCTGTGTTTGGTGCTAGAAGAGATGGGACGGGAAGAAGTAGAAGAGGAGGGCAAGAACAGACAGAGAGAAAGAACTTTGCAAGTAAATGCTTGAAGGGAGTTATGCGTGTAGGGCAAAGGAGAAGAGAGGAAGGGAGAAAGAGAAGCAGATAGAGAGAGGGAGAGAGGGGGGAGTTATCAGAATGTTGTGAAAGAGTTGGTACTAGAGAGAAGGGGTAGAAGAGGTAAGAATCTTCGCCTGCTTGGTATTCGGTTAATGAAGAGACGGTTAACATTTTGGTAGTGTTAAGAGCTGTATTGCAGGTGTGCAAACAAACCAAGCCACACTTGGGATACACATGAAAAACATTGGCTATAGAGGAGAAATGTAAATATTGAAGACAAAATTACGCATATACGCACACACAAAGATACACACATAAATACACATTTAATGACATATATACATACATACACATATATATATATATATATATATATATATATATATATATATATATATATATATATATATATACATATATATATACATACATATATATATATACATACACCCACACACATACCCTCATATCTGTATAAATATCCTTCAACACGTACTCACACATATAGACGTACACACCCACGTATGCATGCAAACACACGTATATATATATATATATAATGCATCTTTATTTCTATCTATACAACTATGGCAATATATCTATCTACCAACATATATATATACGTAGAAAGACACACACTTACGGTGGGTGAGAGTGACTGAACCAGATTTACACAGTTCGTGTGTGTGTGTGTGTGTGTGAGTGTGTGTGTGTGTGTGTGTGTGTGTGTGTGTGTGTGTGTGTGTGTGTGTGTGTGTGTGTGTGTGTGTGTCTAAGCTAAAATAAGGTATTCAGTACATAAAGTTTGTGTATTTTATCAGAAGCTGAAGCTTCTTGGATCGTTACTCTGAGTTTCATATTGCCAATTAATTTAAACAATGAAAGAAAGGAAGCAGCGTGACACTAGATAAGAAAAAATATCTTCATATTAACGTGGAAATATGGTTAGCTATCGAGTTTAACTATTGCACTACTTATATAGTCTCACGTTGCTTCCTTTCTTCTTTCGTTTGAATAATCGAGAACGTTAAATTTACATTAAAGATTCGAAAATTCTCAATGTATATGAGTGTGTTTCGTTAACCCTTAGCCTGTCTAAATCATTTAGTCAAGTTTCTCCTAACCGTCTATGCTTGTTTTTAGACTTTTAGTTAGCTCGTTTCATATGTTCTGAGTCACAAGTTACTCTTTTGATTAAAAGACCGAAAATGTGTATCGTATATGAAATATGTTCTGTTTATCATATTCGATACACAGGATAGACAAAAGGTTAATACAGATTCAGAGCCTAGTTTTCTGAAAAGTCTGCAAGACTTTGCCTTCCTCCCTCTTTCTCCGCCCCCCATTCTCTCTCTCCCTCTCTCTCGTGTGAACCTAGGACAGCTCCACTCGTGTCAACGATTTATTATTGTCTCATCTGAAGTGTCTACACGTGTTTGCCCGATGTAAAGATAATGCAGCTTGAAGTTGCACACACTAAATTTGTTGATTGACTGATTTAACAATGAACTGTCCAGGTCAATTTTGCTTTTCGTCTTTTCTAAGTTTCGATAAAAAAAAATGTACCAATCCGTTGTAACACACTGACTGAGCTGTGATAACACCAGGCCAGGTACCTTTTGCGATACCGTTTCGGCTCTTTGCATTCCAAGTTCAAATACCGCTGCTTTGGCGGTAGATTTTAATCCGTCACCCAGTTTAGCGTTGATTCTGTTGTGAGTATCCGTGTTGATTCTGTTGTAAGTATCCGAGTTTGAGGATACTTACCACTTCCGTCTCACTAGTCTCAGAAGCCCTGTAGATCATCATAAACTCAGCTTTCTCCACAGAATAGACTAAAAGTGTATATAAGTCAGCGCATCCAAAATAACTTAGATACCGAGATAAAAAGTTAATAGTTTTTAAAATTAGAAGATTTGGGGTAATTTTAGCCAATCGAAAGCCGTATACACTAATACCTGTTTCCATAGTAAGTTTACTTAAATTGTGAAGCTGACATTTATACATTCAATAAACATGCAGGCTATGCTGTGTACTGAGACGACCACATTTCAGCCACATGGTTCCAGTATCAGTCCCATTCTATGGTACCTTGGCCAAGTGTCTTCTGCTATAGCCCAGGATGACAAAAGCCTTAGGAGTGGTTTTGGTTGACGGAAACTAAAAGAATCCTTTCGTATGTGTGCACGCGTGCGTGCGTGTTTGTGTATGTCGCTCACCAACGCTTGACTGCTGTGTTGGTTTGTGTCCCCTAACTCAACAGTTCAGCAAAAGTGGTCTATAGATTAAATACCAGATTTAAAAATGAGGGAACTTTTCTGTTGCTGTTACAGTTTTCCATTTTTATTTATTTTTGTCCTAACTGTTTTCAAATTTGGCATACTGATGTAACTACATCCTAATTATGGAAATGAAATTAATTTTTGCCATAAGTTAATAAATAAAAGGTAAATAGCTTTTAAAGTTGGCAAATTTTGAGTAATTTTTGCCAATCGAAAGCCACACACATTGGTACCTATTTTATAGTAACAAGCCAAGTTGTAGCCTACTTAAACCTATAACCACATGTATTTTCTTTTCTTTACCTGTCTATTTACTTTGACGAGTGCCTATTTTTAAAGTTTTCGTCATTTTCCCTCTAGGACTATACTGCTTTTCCTTTACTCATGGGTCAAGGAATTGATTTCAGTCCAGTTTTGCGTTGAAGAACTCGAGATGAGCCACTGCACAGCTGTTGGTTGCAACAGGTATGTTCGTAAAATATGTGCAGTTGATCTGCTCTGCAACCCAGTTCAAATAGGTGGTACTGGGAGGATTGTTCAGATAGACGGAACAGTTTTCTCAAGATGTATATACAACCGAGGAAGAGTGTTTGCTTCCTGAGCTGCGGGTTTTCAGAGATGTGTGATGTATTCTTTACGCGCTGCCATGTCAGAATCTCGACACATTAGAGGGATGCATATGTCAATCTGCTCTTCCAGGGATCACAATCTTCAATGACCTGTGGAGGGCCTACTCACGCATTCCTGAAACTGATGATTATAATTTTCGATATAGAACAGTGAACCACTGCATCGAGTTTATTAACTCAAAAGATGATAACCACACGCAACAAGTGGAAAGCACATGGGCTGAGCAAAACGGGGAAATAATTGTCGCTCTGGGACCCACCGATCTCTACGAGTTTATGTGGCATAGGAGATACGAATATGGTAATTTGTTTGAGAAACTCCTAGCGTGCCTCTTAATTTTACATTTTTGAATTTTTGCCACAAAAAATGTTATAGTTCAGTTCATGTAAACAATTAATACAACAGCAGTATAACGTACCGTTTGCTTTTTTGTAATTAATCGCAAAAACAAAATTTCGTTGAGAATTGTTCCTTTTTTAATTGTTCCACTGTTTCACATGACTTTAGTCATTAATCTTAGAACTTCAAAAGTTCTCACAACTTATTAGAAGTGGTATTCGCCATCTTCATTTTTTTATTTTGTATTTGGTATATAATAAATGCTCTTATCAAATCCGCTTAATTTAATAAGTTCTACTTCTGTAATCTATCAAATTATTACTATGTAAGATTTCATCACGAAGGAAACCATCCTGATGAGAGGGGCATTATGTTTCTGCAGTTGGAATACTTAAAACGCCATTCATACATTTATTGTACACCTGAAACGGCCGTAGATGATATCCTTTACCCGAATCTGTATATATTATTTTATCTACCTATTTATCTACCTATGTACCTTGAATTTTAAAATTTTGATCTCTCACTCGACATTTCGTATAAACATCAAATTCTTAATTGATTTGGACAGTTCCTTTTGGAAGCCCTTGCCTCGAATTTTCATCTCTTTATTTGTCACTCCTCCATTTCGTGCGTGAACCCAAAGTACATGATGCATAGTTTTCGGATATGATTTTTACATGTAATTTTGTTCAGTGATTTATAAGTTTATATGTATATCTGTTTCGTTGAGTGTTTAAAATTATGCTTTCGAATTTGTATTGATTACCTGGATGTATTCCTTCTATAATTTCCCTTATCCTTCGATTTAGCTCGCAATGAACATATCTTAATACAGTCCATATATTGTAAAGTATACTTAAAAACATACTTTATAAGAAAATTTAACTTTATATATATGAATGTGTCTTTAGATAGACAACTGAAAGAAAGAGTTGTAAATTAATTTTCTAGTTTGCTTAATCATCACGTCTTATGTATGAGCAACGACTTCATGCCAGGAACCCGTCATTTCTGCGCGCGCGCGAGCGTGCCCGCGTGTACATATAGTACGCTGCATTGACTTTCTTGGCGATCTTAATATTTCTATTGTTTTGAAAATGCATATTTTCTCGGATTCTTTGTGACACATACTGCATCAGAATGGAGAAGCAGTACTTAGGATTCTTCCTCAAGAACATACTAGTGTCTAACAAGTGATGGTACCTTAAACTGGTGCTGTAGAATCCCAGTACTCTTATAAACAGGATGAGTGGGAAAGTATTCCACGACGATCGGTAAACATATATTCGCGCGTGCACGCATGCCTTTATGTTCACACCGACATGAAAACAGTTGTTAATGTCTGTGGCTTATGCCCTGTGACATAGCAGTACGACAAACAGCTTTCGATATATGAAGAATCACATTGAAATAATCACGGGTGGGTTGTGGGGTGTCATAGAATGGTCACCATCCAATGATTGAAACTAGTGAAGAAAAGGGATTTGTATATGCATACATAGATACGTGCATTAGACATTGTGTGTATGTGTATGTGTGTATGTGTGGGGATGGAGAGAGGGAGAGGGAGAGAAAGAGAGAAACATTTGTGGTTTTATTTTTGAGCACGAATATTCATTTTCAAGGGCCTGAACATATGAGCTGATATAGCTGTACATAAGTACACACACAGACACACGTGAATGTGTGTGTGCATGTGCGTGTGCGTGTGCGTATGTGTTCCTGTTCTTTTTTACTCTGGAATATAAGTATGAATGCATGGATGTGTCTATCATGTCTACGCATGTGTGTGCATGAGGTATACAGAGAGAGAGGGGAAGGAGAGGGAAATACAAATAGAGGTGGGGGAATAAAGAAAAGTTAAGTGGAAGTACTGATCAAGAAGTATGTGTGTGTGTGTGTGTGTGTGATAGGGAGAGAGAGGTAGAGAAGAAGAGAAAGACTTGTAGCACCAGAAACTGCCTGAATCTGTCTAAATGCATATTTACACAGCTGACTATATACTTATGATATGTAAGCAGTTCCTGCTATTGCCAAACTATTGTCAAGAGATTCTGAGATTTACATATGTAGGGAAGGTTAATGATCTGGACACATCATTTACACTCTTGGATATACAGAAATTACACATACAAAAATACGAACACACACACACACACATACTACGTTTGTGTGTGTTTGTGTATATGTGTGTGTGTGAGAGAGAGAGAGAGAGAGAGAGAAAGTGTGTGAGTGAGTGCGGTTACGTCTGTCTGTGTTTATAATGCACGGAGCAAGATATGACGTCAACTAAGACTTGAAGAGGGCGTATCTACTGTGGACGTCAAAATACCATATTGTATTCTACGAACGCGTTCACGTACGCACATGCGGGCACACACACACATCAGACGCGTCGGTACTACACATGCGCGCGCACCCACACACAACTTTATACAAATAAAACAGGAGATTCTACACATACACACTCACAAATATAGAATTATGTAATACATATATATATATATATATATATATATATATATATATATATATATTCTAAATATAATATAACAGCTGTGTAATTATAGCATATATTGATATGATATATACATGCATACATACATAGAGAGATGCTAAGATATTTCTCATACCTTTTGCTATGTGTTTATTACAGAAAAACTGTACTTAGGGTTGTACTCAATGTATGATGCAAAGCCATAATGTTCGTAATCTAATATAAATGTAAACGTTCTGAGTTGAAATTCCACCGAGATCGACTTTGCCTTTTATCCTTTCGGAGTCGATAAATTAAGTACCAGTTGCGTACTGGGGTCCTCCCTCAAAATTTCGGGCCTTGTGCCTAGAGTAGAAAAGAATACAAATGTAAGACTATACGAGCAAAACTAACTTGGAAATACGGTTATAAACATGAAAACAAACACCAATATTAATCCCATCTTGCGGGTTCCTGATACCACGATATCCTCAACACTGAGGCATAGAAATTTAGTTTGTACAATTCTATTATTTTTCTTTATCTATATTATATATTTCCATTATTGTTCAAATCCTCCAAGCAGGATGTTTGGCGAATCAGTCTATGAAAAAATTATTTGATGGATATTATACTGGCATTAAATATATTAACAGCTGTACTCACCTAACCTGCGTATGTATATCTTGTCCTATCTTGTATATCTGCGTATGTACATCTTGTCCTATCTTGTATATCTGCGTATGTATATCTTGTCCTATAGGAGAAAAATCATAATAAACACAAGTTTGTATCTTTTGCTTCCTAAGTATGTTTCATCCCAGTGGTTATTTACAGTCACTGCTTTGGATAAGAACAAGGACACACCACCTAAAATCGTAAGCTTAGTGCATATAATTCTCAAAATACCATTGGATTTATTTTTGTGTACTCGAATGAGATGATAACAACTCGGAAGTAGTTACACACAAGACGTTCATAGATCAATGCGTAAAGTACGTAATCTATTTTCACAAGTTTAAAGTTTAATGTAACTAGATTGTCCCTAGTTTAGAAGAATTTAGAATTTAGAAGAGCTTAGAATCTAGTTTAGTATTTCTACGGGAATGCGAAATAGTTATTCATAGCTGTATATGTTTGTAGCAATGAAGTGTACTTCAAATTGCTAGTTATTAATGATATTAGCTATTAGACTCACTACAGAAAGTGATTATCCAATATTTAGATTCTGGCATTAGGTGTCGAGATGGTATGTAAACGAGTGGATGTACTAGCTGTAACACAACAAAGCAGAATCACAAAATGGAGACAGCATGGTTAAATGGACGCCGGTTTGGCGAAATGTTTAAGTTCACTTCAGAATCAAAAGGTTCTGAAAGAGATTTATGCGAGGCATCCTGAGCAAGTACCTTTCGCCGTTTCGTTGGGCCAACCCAAATCTTATGAGAGAAATTATTTGGGTTGGGATTGTGAGGAAGCCCAAGGGATAGATTTTTACCTGCAGTTCAAAGGTACAGCCTTGTCGCACAATGTACCACACCAATTTCTCCTCAGAATTAGGTTCAGATTACCCGCTTTTGTGAAATATTCAGTTATATACCAACTAATTCAGACAATTCAGTAAACAAAACAACTGACTCCAAATTATCGAAACTGATACTACAGTGGGAGTATTATTCTGTTGATTAACTGTAATTCGTACCTACGTTTTGGAATACAATTTTTACAGCAAGCTGGATGTCCATTGATAAGAGTTCTGACAGCCTCTACACAACTTCGATGATCCTGAAAGCTTTGTTTGTGAACTGAGGTAAGTTAGCTAAGTATGATAAGTGAAACATTCACTTACTTTAGATTTACATTTTGTAGACTATGACTCTTGTCCGTATCTAGATTCTGTACAATTTTTAATTTAGCCCTAATTCTATATGCATTTCGATTATATCCCTAAAATATTTAATATGAGGGTGAGTGAAAGAAAACAGTTTCAAAGTTTTATCAAAAGAGAAAGAAATGTAGATAGAGACAAAGAAGACACGTATATTATTTGATTTTTGGTCTCGAAACATCGAATCTGTTAAAGAGTCGATGATGAACAATAATAATGATAATGAGGGGATGGAGGATGCACATTGGAAAAAATAGAGGAAAAGGGAATCACCTATTTATTAAGGATTTAAAACTTTATGGCAAATACAGGAACCTATTGGACTCCTTAGTGCAAACATTAAAAATAGTTAGCAGCGATATTAGGATTACCATTGTCGAAGGGAAATGTGCTATGCGGTGAAGATGAAATAGGGAAAGGTACTAGAGCAGTTTCTACCTAATGATGGGAGCATAAAATTATTACATGCAGAATGTATATGGGAGTAGAGAAAATGCATTCTTAGATATTCATCTTCACTATGAATATCTAGGCTACAAAATGAAATGTGTACATATGAAAGAAATAAAAAAAAATTTGCTTATTAGAGATTTTGAGATCTTACTTGAATGAGGTAAGTATCATAAGTGCAATCATATTTCCATTGCGGGTAGTATCACTGATAAGAAATTAAACAGGATTTGCTGAAGTGAAAAAGATAAACTGAAGGACACCGACAGTAAAACAAGGAAGCAACACAATGCATTCAAGCATATATCCCCATTTAGAAGTGGATCAGTTAAAACAGAAAGAAGAGGGTTAATGAGTGTCGTCTGGGTTGTAGAAGTAAAGATGATAAGTCTAAGTTTCTATCCACAAGAGAAAGAAAAACTCTCTTGAAGGAGATAAGTGAAGAGCCGTTTACGGAATGTGTAAAACTCAAGAAAAGAAAACGTGGAATTGCTAAAAAGAAGAAACGAAACTTTGAAGGAAAGAAGGTAAACTCAACGATTTTTCATTTTTATTTTTAGAATTTTCAGAAAATTTGTTAATTTATATTCTACATACGGGAATTCATATGATGATGCAAAAGCAAATTCTGTGTGTGTGAGTTAGGGTGATTTAGCACATCTCACAACCACTTGATACCGTCCTTGATTCTTTGGCACTCTGACATGTGTTGATATTTTTCAATATTTTTTTACCTCATAAACACATTTAATGGAATCATGGTGCACCCAATGGTAATCCATTGCTGGAACTAAAGCAAAAAAATTTGGAATTTCCGTATTTTAAACTTTGATATTTTTTTTTATATCAAAAAGGTGTGGAAATTTTAGGATTTATATTTTGAAGCGTGGCCTACCTATTTGACACCGGAGTAAAAAGTAATGAAACAGAAAATATAGTGGTGTTCCAACTCGAAGCATGAAATCATTAAGTGCTAGAACAGAGAAGTTAGCAAGTTCATGAGGTTATCATTGAGGCCTTGGGAACATTTAAAATATATCGGAACAAACCTCGGAAAGCATATCTGAGTTAATGTAGTTGAGGAAACAGGCTGACATGTCTCAACCAAAATTACCCGGAAAATTCTCACTACCAAGAAAGAACATATGAAGAGCCGAAAAAATTTCGCACAGACGATACAGAATTTTCCTGGTACTAGAGTCTAGTAACTAGACGATGAACTGAAGTTCAATAGAAACCACAAGTTGTGGCTCGGCAGTATCAATTCGTTGAAACTACAAAACGAAATAATAAATAACTAAAAATTGCAAATAGCTACATCAGTATGAATCAAATAACTAGACATATAAGACGAACAAAAATACAATAATAAAGAAAAATCTCATTGCTTTGTCACAGGTGATCCCCATTCACATATTTTCTTATTAGTCACGTGTTTGACATAATGAATTTTAGGCAAACCCGACGGATTAATGGAGATTTGGAATTCTTTCCGTATATGTGTCTATTTCTGTGTTGCAAGAGAAAACCAGTTCGTTGCAATTATGTAAGTAAACTTCGATAAAGAGAGATTACATATATATAAACCTATGTATATATATATACCCATATATATAAACTTGTAATCATACACACATTTGCGCACACTCACGCGTGTGTGTGTGTATTCTTTTATTCTTTTACTTGTTTCAGTCATTTAACTGCGACCATGCAGGAGCACCGCCTAAATACATACATACATACATATATATATATATATATATATATATATATATATATATATATATATATATATATATATATATATATATATATATATATATATATATATATCAAACAATAAGCAACACGGATTTCAAAAGTGATTGCAGTACGCACGTTTCATGCTAGATAGATAGATATGTTTGTGTCTGTGTTAATCCCGCACCATCGCTTAACAACCGATGTTGGTTTGTTTATGTCCCCGTAAACTAGCGGTTCGGTAAAAGACACCCAATAGAATGAAAACTAGGCTTATAAAGAATAAGTATATATATATATATATATATACATAAGACAGAACAAATATTTCTTGTCACTTTCATTTCTCAAATCGTCGTCATCATGCCTCGTGCACCGGCAGCGCATTGATGATACTACAATGAAAGTGTTTCCGATGAAGCACGAGTTCTCCAGTCGCCTTGACACTTTTGTGCAATCATCCCGACTGGAAGCTCCTATGATCAAAAGCTTTCCAGCTGTAATGATTCCGCCTTTAAACGTTTACAGAACTCTGTTATTTTTTTTATTCTATTACTTGTTTCAGTCATTGACTGTGGCCATGCTGGAGCACCACCTTTAGTCGAACAATTCGACCTCTGTACTTATTCTTTATAAGCCTAGTTTTCATTCTATTGGGTGTCTTTTACCGAACCGCTAATTTACGGGGACATAAACACACCAACATCGGTTGTTAAGCGATGCTGCGGGATTAACACAGACACAAACATATCTATCTATCTATCTATCTATCTATCTATCTATCTATCTATCTATATATATATATATATATATATATATATATATATATATATATATATATATATATATATATATATATATATATATATATATATATGTATATATATATATATATACGAAAGGCTTTCAGTTTCCGTCTACCAAATCGACTCACATGGCTTTGGTCGGCCCGAGGCTAGAATAGAAGAAACTTGCCCAAGGTGCTACGCAGTGGGACTGAACCCGGAACCATGTGGTTGGGAAGCATGCTTCTTACCACACACACCCATACCCGTGCCATAGTGTTTTTGTTGTTTTTCTTTGTTGAAAATTCTAAGATATGGTTTGAAAGAGATTTAACTGCTATTTCTAGCTGGATGAGTGACTACATACAGGCTGTATGTAGTGACTGTGTTTATGTTGGTCGTGGGGACAACTATCTTGTGGGTGTTGGCAGTTTTGTTTTGTGGTTGCTTTTGTGTTTGTGTTTGTGTTTTTTGTTTGTAAGCTGTGTGATTGTGATTGTAATGGTGATGTAGGTGGCAGTAGTAGTGGTGCTGATGATGTTTGTGATATTGGTGGTCGTCGTGACGATGGAAAATGGAGAAGAGAAAGGGTGAACATTTGTGGAGGAGGAAGACACATACGTTGCTTGTCATGTGAATGAATTCGCACACATGAACAGTAACAGCAACAATAGCACCATCTTCAGTAGCGGCAACAGAAATTTTGTTTATTTTCGTTTGTTATTAATGTTGTTTTTTTCTTTTGTTTTCGTCGTGTTTTTTTACAACTTGTTGTTTTGCGTTTTCTTCAAGTTTTCATCGTCTTATATTTTTATTTTTATTTTTAATTTTATTTTCATTGTTTTGTGTATTTTGGTTTCCTCCCAGTTCTCTGTGTCTTCCCTATCATCCAAATTAGTTGAGCCAACAACGAATTTGTGTTTTCGACAGATATTGTTTAGCCATTTTGCCAGACAGCACCATCTTTCATCGCCATTAGATTCGCTACCATCACGAACAACAACAACAACAACAGCCACCTCACCTATCGTGCACCATCACCACGAACAACAGCAAGGAGGATAATAACAGCAATATTACCACCATCGCTGCTACCGTTTTTACCGACTCCATAAACACTAATTAGAAGCCGTCTCGACTCCATCACCGATATCAAGACTAGAACCACCCTAGCCACTAACTCTGCTTCATCCGCATCCGCATCGCCACCACCATCAACACAGCCAACACTGCCACCACCACTACTATTACTAATAGTTTTAACATCATCAGAAAAAACAACAAATAATCCGACGACCATCCAGAAAACCACCACCATCACCACTACCACCACTACCACCATCACCACTGCCACTATCACCACTACCACCATCAGTACTGCTACCATCACCACTGCCAACATCACCACCACTTTTATCACAAGCCAGCAAGTGAGCCTTTACATGATCACTCTACCAGCTAGAAATGACAATCACGTCTCCCTCAAATGAAATTCTAACATCCTAAAAATATAAGTAAGTTTGAATGATCATGGCCGGAATGCGCTTGACCAAAATTAATTCGATCAAGACTGACCAAAGGCTTAACAACAGCATGACCCAACAGTTGAGCACCTCAATCTGCTAGAATTAGCAGTCAAATCTCCCTCAAATCATATCTAACTGACTTAAAAAATATACAGTGTAATCCAAAAATCCTTGTATATTACACATAGAAATACATAATCCTAGATAGAATACTTTAAAATAAAAAGAGGTGGTCATGGTCAGAACGTCTTAATCATAGATCTGTTCAGTCATTGTCGTCATTATCATCGTCATCGTCGCAAACATTCTCGCCGTCATTACCATTTTCATCACTTTTCTCTTCCTCTCTTCCTCCTTTTCATCACCCTCCCCTCCTACTCTTTGTCATCCTCTCCTCTTCCCCCAGCCTTTGTCATCATCTTCATGGTCCTCATTGCTGACATTCTCGGCGTCATTACCATCTTCATCATCGTCATCATCAACCTCACTGTCATCATCATCATCATCATCATCATCATCATCATCATCATCATCATCATGATTATCATCAATGTCATCATCATCATCATAATGGTAATTAATATTATCACCGTCACCACCACCACCACCATCACTACTACAACTGTCACAACTTTTTCGCCGTCAGCACACTATCACCACCAAAAATTACTTCTATCATCTTGCGCAGGAAAATTAGTGTATATTATGTCATCGATGGGTTGAAGAAATTACAACTCAGCAGTTTTGTGATGAGTGTAGTCTACAGCCGTAAGGCCTGTGTTGAGTGAATGTCATCAACTGTTAGTAACGAATATACTGAACGTGGTGAGCTGGCGGAATCGTTAGCAAGCCGAACAAATTATATGACGGTATTGGTTCTGGTTTTTACGTTCTGAGTTCAAATGCAGCTGAGGTCG
The DNA here is from genome assembly GCF_046866305.1 of Octopus bimaculoides. Lineage (NCBI taxonomy): Eukaryota > Metazoa > Mollusca > Cephalopoda > Octopoda > Octopodidae > Octopus > Octopus bimaculoides. Next base: position 57,523,181 of record NC_142929.1, on the reverse strand, counting down.
ACTTTGTCATTCATTTCTATTTTTCAGGAGTCGATAAAAATAAGTATCAGTAGAGCACTGAGGTCAATGTAATGGACTAGATCCCCCCCCTACAAAATGTCAGGCTTTGTGCCTATAACAGCACGAATAATGTTGTTCTTGTCGGAAGCAGTATTAATGTCAGTCATTGATGTGCTGATGATGAGTGGAGCTGTGTTGTAGCAGTTGCTGTTTAATCTCAGATCAGTTGAAGTCAGGTCGGCTTAGTAAAGGTTTTCCAGCCAGTTTAATCTCGTCTTTCTATTCGTTATTTTATTAAGATGGTATGGCGCAATTCGAGAACAATCTGGCTGTTATTGCTTACACGAAGTGGCTTCTTCGATAGCCCAACAGCTGTTTCTATAATGATTGTAGTGTTGAAGGGGCGTAACCTAGCCGTTAGGATACTCGGCTAACAACTGTACAGTCGTAGATTCAATTGCTGGATCGTGCAGTGCATAAGGTCTTTGAGCAAGGTGTTTCACTTCACATTGCTGTAGTCTACTAATCTGAAAATGAATACCAGCCGAGTGCTGGCGCAGCTCTCACTCTTTCTCCCTCAAGCTGTTTCATCCTGTATGTGCCCCTGGGTCAAATGGAGGAGAGTTGTGATGGTATCTATGTCTACTGGCGACTACATAAGCACCTAAAACAATCAGCGAAAGCATGATACACGTTACCAAATCATACTCGTTCTTGGGTAATGAAGATCATAGTGTAGTTACAGGTGGTGGTAGTGTTTGTAGTATTGGTGGTGGTAAGTCGCAATACCGGTGGTTATATAGTGATAAGGAGGTGAAGTTCATAGTAGTAATTGTGATAGTTGTGATGGTAATGTTCGTTGTAGGCAGTGTTGTGGTTTATGGATCAATGCTCCGCAACCCTTTTTTCATTTGCGTTTCACATATTCTTTTCGAAATTCGGAAGTACACCTGGACTAAAAATATTACTAAAATTATATTCAGTTTACACAGCGGTACACCTAGCTTCGTCCCGTGCTACACCAGTTTGCTGTGGCATACCGGTTGTGGAGCACTGGTGTAGATGATGGTAGTGGTGGTCTGTTTGGGATAATTATTTTGTAGGTAGTCTTAGTGTTTTCGTAATGATTGTGGTGAAGAATATAGTTATAGGATTTTGTTAGTAGTGCAGCCATGATTGTGTTGTCGGCGGCGGCGGTGGTGGTGGTGGTGGTAGTACTGGTGCTGGTGCTGGTGCTGGTGCTGGTGGTGATAGTTGTTCTTGTCATGTTCATAGAAATAGTGAAGGTATTACTGTGGCTGCTGTAATTTTTACTTCTGCTGCTGCTGCTTGCAGCTGCAGTTTTTGATGGTATTGTTGAAGTTAATGGTAGTGCATTTGTTTCATTATTGTTGCTGTTCTTCCTGCTGTTGGTGTTGCTAATATGTAATGATCTGTGACATTTATGGTTGTATCCGTATCTAATTCTGACTACGAGAAAAGCGAATGAATATATATATATATATATAAGCATGCATAGATGAATATCTGTGTGTGCGTGTGTGTTTGTGTAAAAATCACATTATGTACTGCGTATGCAATTCTGTGTGTTATCTATTATACTACTGCGAGTGTCCTTTGCATGAAAGCTTTAGAGTTTCTGTGATTACATGATTGATGGAGTAAATCTTTGTTCTTATGTTTGTATATTCATATATGCACACATGTACGTACGTGTGTGTGTGTATATATATTGTGTATGTATATAAATGTGTGTGTCTGTGCATCTATGTATGCATGCATGCTTGTATAGAGGGATCTATCTATGCATACACACACAAATATTCATATCGTGAACTAAAGGGTGAAGCCAAAAAGGAAATAAAGTATCAACACAAAAAGTGAAAACAATACATAAATAGCTCTCTCCCTCTCTTTCAATCTCCCTCTCTTCTCTCTTTCTCTCCCTCTTTTTCTCTCTCCTTGTTTCTCTCTCTCTCTCTCTCCCTCTAAAATGGTGGCATATGGCTGTTGTCAGATGACTATTTTAACCAATCAAACATCAATCACTATATTCAAATATTTATTCTATGTTGCTGTTATTAATCGAAACCTATGGATTTCAACCTGCAAACCGGTCTGTTTACCTAGAGCTTTAAGCTGTTTTCCATTACCACATAACTTGTCTTGCGATACCTAAATGCACTACTAGATCTCTTATCCGGCTTCCAGAAATCCGAAAATTCTGTACAATACCGGCAATATAGTGTAATATTCTTTTACTTGTATTGACAAAAATAAACCAAGTTTTTGAAATTGGTTAATTTGCGTACGGTATGAAGAATAATTTCGTTCATTAATGCTTTATGTAGATTAATAAAGCTTAGGCATATTCTTCTTTAGAATCAATTTGCACATGTATCGGTTAAATAAAATCATGTTCTTTGCTTCATTTAATTTTCATCCTTTAAATATTGTACTGTATATAGGGTACGATATGATGTATTTTAATAATTTTAAGTGGATTAATAAATATCAATCAGACCCGGCGTTTCAAGTGTATTCATTTGAATCTCTGCTCAATATAATTTAGCTCTTTACTCTACACAGCTTATTTTATATTTCAAGCAAATATTTAGGCACTTTCTAGAAAGCCGGATAATTCAGAATCTGTGACACTTCCGGTTCCAAATTTGCCGGATAATAGGTTCGGTAAGATACATTGTTTCATAATAGCATGACATTTAAAACAATTTTTCCTTAAGTATATTTTATTAGAGTGTGTTGTTTATTTTTTATGTCCTTAAAGAATGGGGTATATTTTTATGAGTTCCATTATACCAAACCTTCTAAAATTATTATTTTCATTATGATTTCAGCAACGGTTTTTTTTTTTTACGTCAAAACTATTTTCTATCAAGAGGAAAAAATACTTGTCATCATGCGACAGCTTTCCGTTAACTACGATTTTATCTTTTTTATGTCAGTCATTTTGTAGTCAAAAGCATGACTTCCAAACCTCACGTAATCCCAAGATATCAAGTGGCTGTGAGTATGCGTGACACAGAAAGACATTGGTCATAATTAGAATTAGTTGAAATATTGACACATTAATTACAAATTACCAGCATACACAATTGATAATAATCCTTTCTTACATAGGCAAAAGGCCTGAAATTTTAGGTGAGTTGCAGAGGATTAGTCGATTATATCGACTCCACTACTCAACTGGTACTTATTTCATTGACCTCGAAAGAATGTAAGGAAAAGTTGACCTTGGTGGGATTTGAATTCGGATCGTAACGACCGACGAAACTCCGTTATGAATTTGTCCGGCGTACTAACGATTCGGCCAGCTCACCGCCATACACAACAACAACAACAACAACAACAACAACAACAACAACAACAATAATAATAATAATAATAATAATAATAATAATAATAATAATAATAATAATAATATTTATAGGATTGAGGTTACTCCTCCAGAAAGTATAGAAGCAAATAAAGAAAAGTGCCATTGTTATCAAATGAACAATATTTCAACATTTCGTGTGTCTTCCACAGGTTAAAAAATAAACTTGTCAATCTACTTAATAATAATAATAATAATAATAATAATAATAATAATAATAATAATAATAATAATAATAATAATCCTTTCTCCTATAGGTACAAGGCCTGGAATTTTGTGGGGGTCCAGTCGATTAGATCGATCCCAGTACGCAACTGGTACTTAATTTATCGACCCCGAAAGGATGAAAGGCAAAGTCGACCTCAGCGGAATTTGAACTTTGAACGTAACGACGGGTGAAATGCTACCATGCATTTATCCGGTGTGCTAACGATTTAGCACGCCGGGCAAAATGTTTAGCTACATTTCGGGTTTTTTTTACGTTCTGAGTTCAAATTCCACCGAGGTTGACTTTACCTTTCATCCCTTCGGAATCGATAAGATAAGTACCAGCTGAACACTGGGGCCGATGTAATCGACTAACCCACCTACTCCGATATTGGTGTCCTTGTGCCAAAATTAGAAATCATTATTATTATTATTATTATTATTATTATTATTATTATTATTATTATTATTAATAGTAGTAGTAGTAGTAGTAGTAGTAGTAGTAGTAGTAGTAGTAGTAGTAGTAGTTGTTGTAGTAGTAGTAAGGCTCTTTATCAATTATTAACGTGAGGCTACATAAGGTAGTTGTAATCTAACAAACCAACCACTGCAATATGGGTCCAACACCAATTCCACCCATTTCCTATTGAGTGATTTTTACTCGTAGTGAATCGTCTAAAAATGGACGGAGTCCGCAAGACCGACTTAACCCTTGATACACAATCTGCAAATGAAGCCTCCAATTTTCTTCTAATTCCCCATTAAAAAACTTCGTTGTAATTCGCATTACTTTGAAGAAAATTTTCTCACACGTGTATGTTGCAGTTGGAAACGTATACACACATGAATCAGGTGGAAATTTCATGACATGTTTCTGGAATAGTGAGATTGATAACCAAAAACGTTGCTTGCCTGTCTCTGAGCTTCGCAAAACTAGTGTTCTTAAGACAAAGCTTCTTCAAGAACATCAAAACATTTTAGCTCAGTAATATTGCAGAACCCCTACACGACACAAGTGTACAACGTGTTAGATTTCTGTTCCTGTCTGTGAAACATTCCGCTGCTGGTACAACGAGCAATACCGAAAGGAAGTAAGTTAACAATTTTAACAGTGAAGTATCATAACACATGCTTATTACTATCGCAAAACATGCTTTATTACCATCAGGAAATCAAAGGGTGTCTTCGTGCGTTGTACATCTGATAAGCTTTCTCACCTCCCGCGTTGCAAACAAGTTTTCTAGTCCCTTGGTAATGGGGTTTGTACTATGTTTGCAAAAATCTTCCTACCCACCAAACACCAAATAATTTTACTTTTTACCTTGAAGATAAAAAGACGCTGAATCTCGAGTAGTTTTGCTTCCATCACCATTTTTCATATAAAAAGAGAGAAAGTCCCTCAAA
>NC_142929.1:57505673-57513173 GCF_046866305.1 Octopus bimaculoides | reverse complement strand
AATCTGTCTTTTCTTAGTGATTCTACCACAGAGAAAATTACTTTAATCTCGAGCTTGATCCTTTAATCATGCACAGAGTTCTCACGATTATAAACCAATATCTGATAAAACGTTATCAGTTTACTGAAGAGGCTTATCTCTCGTTTCATATTTCTTGAGAAATTTCTTTAATGCATTCAACTCTTTATCGAAAATATAATCTAAATATGTAGACTGAATCTTCAAACAAATCCTTTCGTGTCTTTGTTTATAAAAGTTATTACAAAAATTTAAGAAAATTCAGATAAATAGTGCTATTTAATACTAGACGCTATTTAAAATGTCTAGCAAATGAAACATAAACATAATTTAATACATTCCTATAATGATAAAAATAAAAAAATTAAGCAGATACGCTTCTAGATCCAGGCTGTTATCTCTCTCAGAGGTAGGCTAAGCGATGTGTGATGTTACGCGGGAGTTGGCTTTTTACTTGCCTGTTCTGTTTAAGTATGCTGGCTGTGATTTTTAGAGAGGAGGGACTTCAATATCTTTTATGTCAAATTGAATTGAAATAACTACTAGAAGAAGATTACTCTTAATTTTGCGCTAGTCATATTCATTAGATTCAATCATATCAAATTAAAATCACGTAACATTATTATGCAAAGTGAAGTGCTTGCTTCAACTGTAAAACCTAAAATTCAGTGATGTTCGTAAAAGAAATATTTCTAGAAAAGTCCATTAGAAACCAATTTTGATTCTGTGTCCTGTATTAAATTAACTAATACGATTTACACAAAAATCTAAGAAGATAATTCGAGACATAGTAACGTTTTATGTTGTAAAATGATATATATATATATTTAATTTTCTTACAAAAGAGAGTTTCAAAATGACAAGAATGAATTCGAAAAAGAAAGGAAATCAGAGTTAGAAATTAAAAAATAAACATGTTTTTCTGAATTTCAAGGTAGTTTCTTAAAAAAAAAAAGCAATCGATTTTGAAATTTTCAAAAATAACGATACACATCTCCACCATGCATTGATAGGCTGATAAATTAACGTATAAAAAAATTATCATTTATCAGCATGTAACCGACTAAATTCGTTAGGGACCTATCTCGGCTGTACAAACCTACCGGGGTTCCTGCAACCTTCTCGAAATAACAACCTTATTTCTTTATCATTTTACAGAAAAAGCGGGGATACATTAGATAAAGTAGTTTAGAGTATATTGTAACTAGGCGAAAGGCAGGATGATCACGTTAGGAATATCTTTGATCATAGGTTTGCTCAACCAGAGCTAGACAATACTTCGTATACGCAATGCATAATTTTATCTAGATTGTGACGTTCATAAATCTCCACCGTTCGATGATGAGGATTCAATTGATTGATCAACTGAATTACCTGCTCCTGCATTAACTATAAGTGGTTGAGCGTTCCACAGACATCTGTGTTCGTAGCATAATTTTCTAGTAAAATCAGGTTGACTCAGTACAACAAAACCTGTTCAAGTAATCGTATTACAAAGTACAATTCTCTTGACGGAATCGTTTTCTCTCCGTGTAGTCAATCTAATTCACAAGGTATGGTCGAGCCGTGATTATAGGAAATGACATATCTAAGACACAATGCAATGGGATCGAACCCTAACGTGAAATTCTCAACCATTTAGCCATACTGCGATTGCCAAACTTTTAGTAATACTTAGAATAAACACAATCAAGTGAATTTACTGTTTTCAGAAAATTGCTATAGAATGTCGCTTGTCCGAAAATACCGATTCATGCAGAACTGTTGCATCCATGCATATCAGCTGACTCCAGTTAAGACGCATGAGACTGAATAGTTTTGCTCTTTGAAAGACTAAATCTTTTTGTTTTTTCTGTTATAAAAGGTCGTAGGTGTATGAAATATAAAGAAAGAAAAATATTAAAAAAAAAAAACAGAGGTAATAATTACTAACAATTATCATAGATAGTCACAAATGTTTATCATTGCAAAATTACTGAAGAAACTAATTAACATTTCTATGAAATCCTGTGTTTCTGTAAAATCTTTAAACCTTTAAAAGTGATTGTGTCGGCATTGGAATATATATTTCATCATAGGTCTATTTCATCGGAATTGAGACGGGATTTTTTCATACCACATCTATTTCACTTTTAGCAAGAATTTTCAACTACAACTGAACGCATTTCTCCACTACTTAGTTTTATACATAGCAAGGTCAGAAGTGCATGATCTTTGTATTAGAAGGTATCTCAACAGGTGTTACTTCTTGTGTAGCTTTGTACCACAGTCATATGTAGCATCAGTGGAGAAGATATAACCCAATACATTGTGTACCACCTAGGCTCTACAGATTCCAGTATTCAGACAATTAAGACTATAGAGCAACGTCGGTTCTTTTACCAAGGAATTAAAACATTAGAATGTACTATTTTAACTATTTTTTTTTCTCTTATGTTTCCAATTTTCTCACCTCGAAATAAAGAATGCGCCTGTGCGTTTTGCATCAGCGTGTTATACATGACTATAGCTAGCTGAATTAAGATAATTAGATTATGTGGGTGAAAACTGGAGCTGTGGTTTAAATAAATTGCAATACTGAGTTAGTTCTGCTTCAAACGTTGATGAACTTCACCTTTCATCCTTCCAGGATGGACAAATGGAGTACCAACGAAACATCATACTATCTCTGGTCATGTATCAACACGCCAGTATAAAATAGGTTTCAAATATTGGCACAAGGCCAGAAATTTTAGGGGAGGGGATAAGTCGATTACATCTACCCCAATACTCAGCTGGTACTTATTTTATCGACTTCGGGAGAATTTGAACTTGGAACATAACGACGGACGAAATGCCGCTAAGCATTTTGCCCGGCGTGCTAACGTTTCAGCCAGCTCACTGTCTGACACCAGCGTAATACTGGTATTTTGTTTATGTAACAGGAAGATTTCCTCATACAGTGAAACTAGTCGAGCTATTCAAGATAGAGCAAGATTATTGCAAATGCGTTTGTATACCTAACTAATATATTCAATATGTATTTATTTAAACATATGTGTAATTATTTTATATTGAAATACGTGGATATTAGTGTTATTGATTACTGATATACAACGGATCAATCACTAGTTCACTGCATTTATGAGAGTAACGAGAGAATGCCTATAACATAGGGTTGAACATTCACCGTTGTATAATTTCTATCAATCAAATTCAGAAGTTAAAACCGGAATTAAGGTAGAAGGCATTTGTTGTGAGGTGGAAACGTACCCGGAACCACGCAATTACAAAATAAACTTCTTAATCATAAGCCGTGCCTGCGCACGAGTACACAGCTTTAACATAAATTCTAGCCTTTCCATCCTGTCTCTCGAGAAAATCTCTTACATAACTGTCATGTGTAAAGCGTTATAGATAAGTTTTGGTCTCTACCACCAGGCAGATACCTAGTTTTGTTTTTGATAACAGTTATACAGCTGAACAGTTTTCGTCTCTCGCATTAATGACTTAAAGTAAATGTACAGACATGTGTTTATGTTTAACGCTGTAATTATGTTGTTATTGTAAATGCATCTGTTTACAACGTTTGTCAGTCCATTATCAATTGAGTGTGTAATTACGAATTGGTGTTTATTAAGAACTGACACTCGGAAACGGATGCATATGACATAACTTCGATGCGTTTCTGAACACTGTTAAGTGGTGGGGGGGGGGGGGAGAAAAAATTATCAAGGCGCAGATATGACTGTGTAGTAAGAAGCTTGCTTTCCAACCATGTTATCTTGGGTTCAGTCCTACTGCGCGGCACCTTGGATAAGTTTCTTCTACTACAGCCTCGGACCAATTGAAGCCGAAGCCTTGCGAATGAATTTGGTAGACGGAAACTGAAAGACGCCCGTCGTATTTATTCCCCACCACCGCTTGACAACCGGTGTTGTTTAAGCTCTCGTAAGTTTGCGACTCGGTAAAATGGAACCAATCGAATAAGTATGAGGTTTTAACATAAATGCTGGGGGCCGGTTTGTTCCCTTAAAACCTCAAAGGCAGTGCTTCGTCATAGCCACAGTCAAAAGAGTGAGACATGTAAAAGATAAAAGAATAAAACAATTCTAATCTAATGGAAGCAAAGGACACCACTTATCGAACGAGCATATAGTTAAAAGTCTACCAAACGTGGCAATTACACTCATTTTTGAGAGGAGAGCATACAATTTGAGAGAAATTTGGCTGTTCTTTCTTTATAAATCGGTGAAATTCTCAAGTGGTCTGGTTAGGGCGTAACATTAAATGGAGGTGCAATGGCCCAGTGGTTAGGGCAGCGGACTCGCGGTCATAGGATCGCGGTTTCGATTCCCAGACCGGGCGTTGTGAGTGTTTATTGAGCGAAAACACCTAAAAAGCTCCACGAGGCTCCGGCAGGGGATGGTGGCGAACCCTGCTGTACTCTTTCACCACAAATTTCTCTCACTCTTACTTTCTGTTTCTGTTGTGCCTGTAATTCAAAGGGACAGCCTTGCCACACTGTGTCACGCTGAATATCCCCGAGAACTACGTTAAGGGTACACGTGTCTGTGGAGTGCTCAGCCACTTGCACGTTAATTTCACGAGCAGGCTGTTCCGTTGATCGGATCAACTGGAACCCTCGACGTCGTAAGCGACGGAGTGCCAACAAACAAACATTAAATACTTCGCGGTCTTTGTTCTGACTGTCTACGCTCTAAGTTTCATTGAGGATAACTTTGCTCTTCGTCCTGTGTGTCTCGATAGCCTTAAGTACCAACTCAGGACAGTAAACTGATGGAAATGTTAGAACATTAGATCATTTTTGTCTTCTATCCTTTACTCGCTTCGGTCAATGGACAGCGGCTGTTCTGGGGCACCTCTCTGAAGGGTTTAGCCAAACAAATCGATTCATTACTTAACAGGTGTGTATTATATGTGTATACACACACACATACATATACAAGTATGTGCTTGTATGTGTGTGTGTTTGCGTGCGCCGGTGCGTGCATGTCTGAGTGTATGTCTAAGTTTACAGAAAAATATATTTCTACATATCAGTGTGCCACGGCATGTGCCTGTATACAGATATGAATATTTGTGTACACATATGTATATATGTGGATATATCTTTTGCGTGTTTTATATATATATGTATATAAATCGGAGTCCCTGTGTGGGGTGATTTTATCATTAACCTTACCTAGCTGTACTATTATATATTTGAACCAAATGATAAGTAAATAGAAACAATTTAAAAGGAAGCTGTGAGTCGTTACATGAACATTTACACACGCGTCCATATGTACATATATATTATCACAAATATACTTATAACTATATATAAGTGTAATGTGTATGCGTAACTATGACACGCATATACACGCTTATTTCGTAATATATATATTTATTTCTTTATTGCCCGCAAGGGGCTAAACATAGAGGGGACAAACAAAGGGATTAAATCGATTACATCGACCTCAGTGCGTAACTAGTACTTAATTTATCGACCCCGAAAGGATGAAAGACAAAGTCGACCTCTGCGAAATTTGAACTCAGAACATAACAGCAGACGAAATGCTGCTAAGTATTTCGCCCGGCGTGCTAACGATTCTGCCAGCTCATCGCCCTTCGTAATACATATATTGAACCATGTATCCACCTGCCTGAGGATATCGGTATGCTTGTTTATCTGTTAGTAAACTTATATTAATTACTCCGTTGGTTGAGATGCATATGTAAATGAAAGAATAGTTATTTTAATATTTTTATGCGTGCTTGTATGTATTTGTGTGTGATGTATTTTTTATGTGCGTGTGTGTGTTAAGTGTGCCTTGTTTCTTAATATTTATATATATGCCCCATATGCAAATATATGTAATCATTCAATGATTTTTCTACCTCATTTTAAAATTTTGCATTATGGTTGTCATTACACTCACAATTAGATTCTGCCAATTGTAAAACGGCAAAAAATAAAATCTAAAAATATTGATATGGTTTTTAAAGAAATAACATCTGTTCTGATTTCTTCGATTAAAATTCATTCATTAAAAGTTAATGACATTTTCCTCTCTTCTAATAGAATATAATTAAGGCAATGTTTAATTTTCATAAAATATTTAATACAATAAAATAACTTAACCTTTGTTTTCATTCATTATGATTTGCAAACTTAAAAGTCAAGTTGTAGTTCTTGACATTGTAACAATAAAATGCAACGTTTTAGATTGTTTCTTCTCTAAATGCTTCATCAATTACTTCTAAATGAATTCACTTGATACATTACTGCCAGATATCTTGTAGAAGATGCGATTGGATTCAGGTGAAATAAACTTCGGAGATGCTTTACTCCAATGCAGAAACTGCAGGAGCTACTCAGAGATACTGCATACTCTTCTTCTGAATCCATTTCAATGTTGGAATCTCTTCCGTATTGTCAGCAGGTATTTCAGGGTCACAATCGTTTCGTCCTTTAGCCTGTACGCTTCGCCTGACTGGTGCAGCAAAGAAGAATTAGTTGCCTTTGCTGTCTTTTTTTATCAACCACAACAACCTTGAGCTGGTTTCGGGTGCCGTATCTATCTTCTTAATGCTTTTTTTACAGTTGTCTATGTTCCTGACCATTCTTCTGCAGGAAATAACGGACTGTTCGTGCTGACAAACCGTGGCAACCGACTTTGGTAGTAATTTTGAAATGATTCGCTTTGAATTTTTGGCAGATTATTTGTTATTATAGAAGTATATTACAGATAAATAACAATCGAATTTTAAATCATTGATCCATTTGTACAATCATTTTTGATTCAGTCAATATTATTTGTGCTTGAGAGGAAATGTCACTGTCAAGAAGACAGCCTATTAAAATATGGTTAGCAGTACCAAATGACAAATCTGATAAATTTAAAGCAATTTCAGATCCGGGTTTTATTTCCCGTTACAGAAAACAAGCTATTTCACAAATATTCTAAGGCATGGGCACCAAACTTTTTTTTATAGTGGGCTAAATATAGCTAAAAGAATGCCAAGCGCGGGCCGGATAAATATTTTGTTCAATTCAGTACAATATAGAATACACTGAATGTACACAAAAAATAAAGACGATCATCCTATTTATTTATCAATACATAAAATACACAAAATAATAAAAATAATAAACATATGTTAATAATACCAAAATATTACCAAGTTAGAATTTTTAGAAAAAGTGTGCACATAGCTGAATTGCATAAAAAGTAAGCAGCACAAAAGTTTATGAGATTTGTGAAACTGGCGTTTTGCTTCCAAAATATCATCAACATTTGCATTATGATTGCTGCAGCCAACCGTAAGAATTGCTTTCAAATGTTCATCAGTGAACCTTGTTCGATGTATTGACTTCACACATTTCATTTTTGAAAAAGTTTGCTCACAAACATAAGTTGTTCCAAAACCTGATGCCATACCTGTAGCACTCTCATATTTTACTGTTTTAGCAGCAGTATTAAATTGAGATGTCGG